>NC_134482.1:32458788-32684541 GCF_964194025.1 Convolutriloba macropyga | reverse complement strand
CTCAGAAAACTGCTAGTCGACTTAATGCCCTCCGAACTTTTTCAGTTTACCCCTTTATCGAGGATGCAAGCCAAATGGTCTGAAGCAAAAAAAAAGCTATCAGTGAAAATTTGGTCGAGTAAAAATTGCATCTTAGAAGACCAACAGGAGTGACAAAAGTGCTACAACTTTGTTTGACGGCCATTAAAAACCGACTAACATTGAAAAATTGCTCTCAAACGACAGGAGGGGCTAAGCTTTAACCTGGTTCAGGCATGAGTGAAATTGAGGGTCAGAAGGTGAAATTGAAGCTCACTTTACCAGAAGGCAATAGCATCACAAAGAAACCTCAAATGGTTACTAAATATTATGATAAACCACTAGAGTGATTTACAATGAAAAAATGAAACAAACCTTTTCGCACTTTAATTTAGGTTTCGTAGCAAACTTCCGCCGATTAAGCTTTAAGTTAAATTGTACAAAAGAAAACATACCCTGCAGATTGCCGGAAAATAGCCGCCGTTGATTCCAATAAGCATGATTGGGATTGAAAGAAAAGATATTGAAAAAAAAAAAGATTTTTGTACAAAAACATTTTTTAAGTCCGATTTATTTTGATGGCATTTCGTAGTTGAACATAACGTACTTCTGTTTCTTAGAGAAAGACTAAAGGGGCTACTATCAATAACAATAAGCATTAGAGATGGTAACTTAGACTTAGAGGAACGACGTTCAAATAGCGGGCATCTAAAATTGGGCTTTATGGGTTTATCCCGTTTCTACTTCTGGCTTCAATTTTTTATACTGACTCTGTTCATTGTTAATTGCTTTGCTGAGCAACTGATGTTCAAAATCACTTTTAGCAGAATGAGAGAAGAGAGAAACTAGCCTAGAGAAGTCAAAAAGATATCACGCAAAATGTTGAAAAAGCGGCAAAATGAGGTAAAGCGAAACATTTTTTTATTCGACGAAGTAAAAACATAGCCGGTAGAATACCGGAAACGACTCGAATCGTCGTGCATCATAATCTCTAACCTAACCTTACCGAAATCAGAATATCAAAATAGACAAGCGAAAAAAACAAAAGTAGCCCAAGAAACCACATTAAAGATGGGGCGGGGGTAGCTGGGTGGTGGGGGGGGGGGGGGGGGGGTGGTTGGGTGCGGGGGGCGGGCGGGGGGGGGGGGGGTGCGGTTGGGGGGGGGTAGGTAGTCGTTGGGGGGGGGAGTAGATAGGTTGTGGGGCGGGGGGGGGGTTGTGCGATGTAATTTAGATAATTAGGGGTGACATATATAGGAACAAAAAATGACCTCTTCACCTTGAACATTACCAGCAGCTCCTAATTACTATACATTACAAACGAAGCTACTGTTAAAATCCAATGTTCGAAAACAGAAGTCAACAATCAAAAACGGAGGTAAATTCTCGAACAGAAAGAAGTCAAAATTCAAGTCATGAACAAACTTGCTTTCTGCTAAAAAAAAAACCTGTAGAATATCATTACTCCTCTTCGAGTCGTAAAAAAAACATAGCAGGACAAGTCCTGACGTACAATTCAAAGAATTTTCATTGACTAAACAGAAAACCTAGAACTAGAATGGACTATGAGTGAATTGAGAAAACCATTTTAAAAAAAATCAGAACAAAAAAATAAGAAATAAACAGAAAATCAATGTCAAAATGCCTCATGTGAACAAAAAAGCCACTAGCGAGAAATGAAAATTTAATTCAAACAAAAAACCAGGCTTACAATGAGCTGTGAATGGATTGGGAAAACCATTTAGAAAATAATCCGATCCAAAAAATCGAAAAAACAGTAAAAATCAGAGTGAAATTGCCGTATGTGAACAAAAAACCACTACCGAGAAACCGAATTTTTGTTCAAACGCCGTTTTCTCACTCTATTTTAAAATTAGAGCGAAGAAAATTCACGCCGCAAAACCACTCGCTTTATCGCTCCATTTCCTGTTTCGGCGTGACCAAAATCAATACTCCAATTTGACTTCAAAAATCATGAAAATGTGTGAACAGATCTTAAAAAAAAGCCAGCGCCCCAATACAATTCAAATTCTTTGAATTGTGAAAAATAGGAGCGCTATAATAGCCGGCTGAGAAGATGAGGGCGGCTATTAAAAAGTTAAAAATTAACAAAAAGTTTGAGTATAAAGAGCGCCAAGTCACTTTGCTCGATAGCTTGACCATGAAACCTTCAGATGTTTAGAACTAGGCAACATTGAAAACGTCTGATAATGTTAATTTTTAACAGATAATAGAAATTAGAAATGAACATAATTTTAAAATGCACGATTTAAAAATTACACGGCGGCGAATTGGATCAATTTCAAAAAACATTGTTCATTTTTAGTGTAGTACAGAGCTCAAGAACTACACCAACTTAATTTTAACTATTTCGGTTTTAACTAATTGCATGTCAGGACAATAATAAATTACAAACTCTGGGAAGTCAATGTATTATCTTTGATTCGTGTGCTATCTATTACAATCCTAACCAAAAATTCAAAAAATTCACTGATTTCCTTCAAAACACCAGCTCAGTTGTTTCAGCAGATAGTTTTTTTAATGCTTATTCAGTAGAAATACCACTAAGCATTAAATATCAAACACTGGTTTCTCCATTTATTTTGAGTTCATTAAAGAATATGAATAATTGATGAAGAGGAAAAGAGAATGAATAATCACTATTCTGTCATGAGAACATCTGCCCCTGAAACACTATCGACACAAACAAACCTACGTCCCTATTTTAAAGAGTAGAACTCCATTTAGATTGTAGTTTTGTATATCCCTCTATGGCATTCATAATGATTACATTGATAACTGCTGTAAACATCGATAACTTTTCCTACTTATGTTTGCTATCTCTCCTTCTGAGACAGAGCGTGGAATCATCACTTCTTGCAGACAAAAAGTTGGGTGAGAGTTGACTTTAAAAAATGATGTATTCTATGATATGTTATTTTTTGCATCACTAAGTCATTCAAATATGCCAAAAAGATACCAATTCAAATACTAAACGTATCCATTATAATTTACGTGCTATTACACATGTTAGTATGAATAAAACACATGTCACAGGTGGAGTTAATCTACCCTCTGATCTGGGGAAAAAGCGAAACAAAACAGAAAAAAACTTGAAAAATACCCGGCCGACTGCCGGAAACTAGCCGCCGTTGATTCCCATAACTCTATTGGGATTGAAAAAGAAAATATCAACAAAAATTGATTTTTGTATAAAAACATTTTAAGTGCGATTTATTTTCATGTCATTTCGTAATTGAACATACTCCTGTCTCTCAGTGAGAGGCCACAGGGTCTAGTATCAATACCAATAAGCATTATAAATAGTAACTAAAACTTATGAGAACAAATTTCAAGTACCGGGCATCTAAAAATGGTCTTTATGGGTTTATCCCGTTTCTATTTCTGACTTTGATTTTTTTATACTGACTCTCTTCATTTCGAATTGCATTTCTGAGCAGCTGCTGTTTAAAAGGACTTGGAGCAGAATGACAGAAGAGCGAAACTAGCCTAGAGAAGTCAAAAAGATTTCACGCAAAATGTCGAAAAAGCGGCAAAATGTGTAAAGCGAAAAAAAGTTCGACGAAGTAAAAAAAACATAGCAGGACAAGTCCTGACGTACACTTCAAAGAATTTTCATTGACTAAACAGAAAACTAGACCATGAACGGACTATGAATGGATTGGGAAAACCATTTAGAAAAAAATCCGATCCAAAAAATCGAAAAAACTGTAAAAATCAAAGTGAAATTGCAGCATGTGAAAAAAAAACAACTAGCGAGAAAGCGAATTTTTGTTCAAACACTGTTTTCTCACTCTACTTTAAATTAAGAGCGAAAAAAAAATTTCAGGCCGCAAAACCACTCGCTTTTTCGCTCCACTTCCTGTTTCGGCGTGACCAAAATCACTACTTCAATTTGACTTCAAAAATCATGAAAATGTGTGAACAGATCTTAAAAAAAGACAGCGCCCCAATACAATTCAAATTCTTTGAATTGTAAAAAAAAAATGGAGCGCTATAATAGCCGGCTGAGAAGATGAGGGCGGCTATTAAAAACTCAATTATTTTTACTTGCTTCAAAATAAAAAAAAACTTTGAAAAGAGAGAGGGTTCGGCGCAACATTTGATAAACAGTTCATTCCTGTGCAATCCAAACTTGCGTTAATCTCATGCGTGGATGTAAAGGCTACATCTGTATAAATTTTAAGTCAAAGCAAAGCTTCTAATTTAGACAATAATCCCGAAAAAGTGACGCACAAAGACTATGGACTGGACCTGGATTCGTTCACAATTGAGGATTCACCTGTTGAGGAGGGAAAAGAATTGCAGCCGGGAGATGTAATCACACTCAAGTTTACTACTACGACTACCAAGAACATAGATGATGAACTCACTCTATGCAAGCATTCCTTATACTATCCTAACACTGTTTACCATCATACTCCCTCTCCGTCAACAAAAATTGTTTGTATTTTCAGGAGGAAAGGTAAATTGAAATGTTAAACAATCAGGTTAAATATTTATATGTTCACAAAGAAATTAACAATCATGAACATCTACTAATTGCAAGTTAAAACAATTGGATCCATTTTGGCTTTTCGATTCCACTTTCTTATAAAAATTAAGTCTCAAATTCTCCTAATTGTCTGTTAATACAGTTATAGATTGCGTGGCAAAGGATCGGTTTTTTCGTATTGATTGTGGTTTCCAATAGCCTAATGCTGTTCGACTAGTTATAATTTCTTGGTACTATTGTAGAGGTGAAAAACTCGCTAATACAAGTCACACTACGGGGTTCTCAATTTTCAGTTTTGGTCAAAAATATATTCAACTTGCCTCTAAACAGCATTCGAAATTATGCAAAGTTCAACTAGAAGTCGAAGCGTTATTGTTTCGCGCACAAAATTTTCAAAAAATGTCAACTCATTTCACTATCAGCCCCTTCAAAAACTAGAACTCTTGTCACTTGTCATCTAAATTTGGTAACCAAGCACCCAGATTGCCAAAATATAGCCGCGATAGACGCTTGTGGCCTTCTATGAATTGAAAAATCCAAAGAAATAAGATAGACAGATTGACCACCAGTGCTTTAATAGACCACTAGACTTTTTGGTTAGATTCGGACTGTCATTTTTGAGACACACACGATCTATAAGGAAAAAACCTTATAGGAGCTTTTTCAAAATAAATATTCGAAATCAAGACTCTAATACTCTTAAGAATTAGGGCATATACGCTTGGCACTTCTAAGATGCCCACTATTGACCTTTAACCAGAATATGATCATAAAATTTCATTAAGCGAGTTCAGAATACATTTTTTTAGTGAGGTGAGTCACTCAATTGACCTGAAAGAAGAACATATGACGTCACGCACAAATTTTAACCGCAAAGCAGTAGAAATCACTGAAATTGAAAGTCAATTGCAAAAAGTCAGGTCGCAAGAATCATCGATGGAGACGACGATTAAAAAAAACATAGCAGGACAAGTCCTGACGTACAATTCAAAGAATTTACATTGACTAAACAAAAACTAGACATAGAAGGAACTATGAATGAATTGGAAAAACCAATTCTAAAAAAAACTAATTCAAAAAATTAAAAAAAAAACAAAATCAACGTCAAAAAGCCGCATGTCAACACAAAAACCATTAGCGAGAAATGGAAATTTGGTTCCAACAAAAACTAGGCCTAGCTAGAATGAACTATGAACAGACTTGGAAAAACATTTAGAAAAAAATCCGATCCAAAAAATCGAAAAACAGTAAAAATCAAAGTGTAATTGCCGCATGTGAACAAAAAACCACTAGCGAGAAAGCGAATTTTTGTTCAAACACCGTTTTCTTACTCTACTTTAAATTTAGAGCGAAAAAATTTCACGCCGCAAAAGCACTCGCTTTTTCGCTCCACTTCCTGTTTCGGCGTGACCAAAATCACTACTCCAATTTGACTTCAAAAATCATGAAAATGTGTGAACAGATCTTAAAAATAAAAAACATAGCCGGAAGAATTCCGGAAGCGACTCGAAGTGAAAATCTATTTAACCGCCATCCAACTACTCATCAGAAAAAAACTTGTCTCCACTAATTTAAGATTTTCTCGAAACCAAACCATAAAACAAAAAAGTAAAAACAAAAAAAATCAAATCTGTAAAATTTGATAAAAAATCTGATCAAATTTTGTCATAACTTGAGAGCCCGAAATAACTATCTCTGCCAAATTTACTTCATCAAAACAACTAGTACTTAATAAAACCACTTAAGTGAATGTTTTAAAAATACTTGAGGCCAAATTACGAAAAAAAAGCTCTTAAAAACCACGTGCACTAAAAAACTGGAAAAAGTTAGTAAATTTCTTAATATTACAAAACATATAAACCCAAAGAAAAATTCTTTTCAGCCAATAGGGCATCCAGATGCTCGCAAAACAATAGACAAGTCATAATAGTCTAGGAAATTTGTCTAAAAAAACCCAAAAAACTGCAAAAAAAATTAAGAAAAATAGTTTCAATGTTCGACATTTTTTGTCATATTTCTCAATAAAAAATGATTCATATCCAAAATTGCCCATACTTATTACTAAACAACTAGATCAAATAATATGAACCCTAAACTTCCACAAATGCCATGAAAAATTAAGGAACAAACGGCATTCAAAAACAAATTCAACAAAAAACTATAAAAACTAAATGAGTTTTTTTAATAGTACAAGGAAACATAAAGCCGAAAAAGGTTCCTTTGCATTTAGAGCAATGAAAAACTCGCAAAACAATTTGCAAGTTATAATAGGGTGGGTAAGACACTTGTGTAAGATAAAAAAGAAAAACTGCAAAAAATGAGAAAAATGGTTAAAAATTTCTCGGTCATTTTTCTTTAGAAAAAAATGATTTATACCAACAAACTTCAGTCAATTGGTATCGGACAATTCTTTAAGTATCAAGCTTCTATTCAAATCTCACTTAGAGCAGTAAAACAAAAAAAAACAGGTAAAAAATAGTTAAATTTCGTCTAAAAATCAGCAAAACTGATCAAAAACCTCCAAATTAGCATTAAAAATCAAATTAACTACTTGAAACCTTCAATTCCTATCAAAACAAACCTAAAACTAATACAATATCATAATCAAACCTCATAACCATCAACAGTTGCAAAAAAATGCCTTTAAAAGCCGCACGTGAACAAAAAAAATTCGCTCGCTTAGAAAAAATTTATTCACACATCAATTTTTCGCTCTCTCAAAAACAGCGGTATGAACAAAAACCACTCGCTTTTCGCTCCGCTCTTCACTTTTGTTCACCACCAAAATCACTCCAAATTTTTACACGCGTTTCATTTCCCGCTTCAAAAATCACTCCAATAAAATTGATTTAAAAAAAAGGACTTCTCCAATACTCCTCTTCGAGTCGTAATAAAAAGACAGCGCCCCAATGCAATTCAAATTCTTTGAATTGTAAAAAAACCAAGAGCACCGCAATATAGCTACGCTCAGCTTACAGCTTCGCAGCTATAATACATAGACTTTTCACTAAAAGGTACTGTCAAAGGCCACCTACTACTGCGTATGAAATTACAACGCAAATTCAAAATAGCAAAGTTCATAATTGTATTAATAACACAATAGCTAAGGCAAAGTTAGGCTATTATTTTTACATGCATCGTTACAAAGCTATGAGTACGATAACAAAAATTGATTTCTCAGATTTCTACTGACTAACAGCCTGCATAGATATGTCGACAAATTTCAACAAACAAATATCTCTCGTATTTTTCGAGAACCCAGTCATTGATGCCCCTTTAATAGCAGAACCCACAGTGGAACTACAGCCGACGGACGACAACAAACCTCAAATTGTAAGTTCACAAAAACGCACGCAACGTTTTAACAAAGCATCTGCACAGACAATTTCTTGAACCCATGTGTCAATTTAAAACTTCAACAAGACATTGATCTTCCCTTTAAAGGTCAAAATTACCCGCAAAAACGGTTACATCATTACAAAAATATACGTGCCACTCCCTTCAAGATCATTTGTAAGGAAATCAAAATATTTTCAGATGGACAGCGTACACATAACACTGGGCAGGATAATTTGGCCAGAAGGCACTGAATTCTCACTCTCAGTCAAACTTAAAATGATCGAACCAGTTGACAGCAGCGACTTTATCAGTCACGATGGAGATAGTGACTGTTTCTACTGGGTCGATCTAGTCATTGGTAAGCAATTTTAATTCCTCCAACAACTGAGGCAAAGTTGCAAGACGCAAAACAGACTTACCCTCTTTTCACTAAAAGCCAATTACCACAATGACGTCAACACCTATGACGCAATAAAGTACAGCAGCACGATTTTGAGATTTCAGAACATAACCGACTAGCAAATTGCTTTCAAACGACTGGAGAGCAGTTGCCTTCCTCCGTAGCAAGCTGATAGGTAAAAATGATGTAAAAGCAAATAGGACAAAAATAATGCATACTTCTCTCTTGTTGGAGATGTCATAGACATGAGTTAAAAGTATCGCAAAAATTGAATTGATCATAAAAATGTAAGCAACAGAATACTAATCAAAGGCAAATCGTTTTATACCAAAACCACCGCCCAGTGTAATTCCAGAAAATAAGAATCAATCAAAACTTTCAAATGGATTTCTAAAAAAAATTAAAATCAAAAACATTATTAAATGAAATCAATTGCCAAGCAAAAAGAACAGGAAAAAAAGTCTAAGAAAAAGGGTCAAGTCATTGATCTGTTTAACAATTAAAAAGCAGAGTGGAAACATTAATCTTACGAGAATGCTTGAATGATACGTGCTAGAATATGGAATTGCAAAGAAATAATGGAAACATTACTTCTTGACTTTTGAACATTAAAAATCAAACTGAAGAAAAACAAACAATTTGATTATTTAACATTCCATAATTAAAAAAAATATATAGCCACTCTCCCGTAGAGATAAAAGGTGAATACAGTACAAAAATTCGAGACAATAAAAATTTCTGAAAAAATGTCCAGAAATTTTTAAAATTGCACTTTTGAAACAATTTTTAAACTGAAATTTGAAGACTCCACGCCAAAAAGTTCAACTACTAATAAAACGAAATTTGAATCCCTGAAGGTACAAAAAAAACATTCTAGTAATTTAAGCCAAAAATTCTATTTAAGAACAGAAAAATCGGACAAAAACTGCAGTAATCTGATTAGCATGTTCACAAAAAATACCCACGTTAGAAAGACGTTCAATGACTGAATTATCAAACATAAGTTGTCATATTCACTGATTGTTGAAAATAAGTCCACCTTAAGATACAAAACGAAGAAATCAATGAGAAAACACAGCCGGCAGATTGCCGGAAAACAGCCACCGTTGACGCGCTTGATGCATATCATGATTGAAACAGAAAAAAAGAAGAGATAAAATGACCGATTTTTTTCTACTTTTTTCAGTGTCGAAAAGTTTTCTAATTCGGCGTGCAGATTCAGTTGGAATCTAAAACTATACTTAATTCAGCTTCTAAACAAAGCTAAAAAGCTTAATACCAATGTCAGCTAGCAAACACTAATGAACTTTGATAACCTAATTCTCAATGACTTAATGACCGGGCTTTATCGGTTTATCCCGTTTCTTTTGATTTTGCTCTTATGACCTTGACTGTATTGCGTAATTCACTGAAAGAATGGATTAAAAAACCATTCAGTTGAAACAGTGAGTGGGTAAGCCAGAAGTCAAACGTGAAAGTCGTGACTTATGTAAAACGAAAAACGTGATCAAAACGTAAAGCGAATTAAAAAGAGCGCCTAAATCATAGCGTGATAGTTGAGAGGCTGGCGGCGGCTATTAAAAAAACTAAAAAATCGAGAAATACAAGCCCATTATAGACTTGAAACGTATTGTCAAGCTCTCAAAAACACCAGGTATCAATTTCCAAGGTTTACATATTATTACAGCATGAACAAAAACTGCTAAAAACGGATTACTATTTGCGTCAAGAACTTTTTTCGCTCAGAAGATATGAGTTCATGTGGCAGTTTTAATCACTGTCGCTTTTAGGTCAAAACGCCGTCTGAACGAATAATATTTCCGGAAAAGAGAACCACTGCCCGTCTTCGAGTCGTAAAAAAGACAGCCCCCAATACTAAATTCTTAGAATTGTTAAAAAACGAGAGAGAACTTAAATCAAGGCTAAAACTTGCAAAAAAAGACGCACATGGCTACAATTGTTGCTTCAAAGATTGTTCGAGAGCAATTAAGAAATCTGGTTGGAAAAAAGGCACAAAAGACAAAAACTGTTGGTTAATTTTGTCTCTGAGGACGAAAAATCAAATCGAGCAGTCCAAAAGACCAAAACAAAATTGTATAAACATAGCCGGCAGATTGCCGGAATAGCTGCGAAAGAATAGACCTGCGTGCCATATAATAGAGATAGAAACAGATACCGATCTAAATTGGAAAAAAAATCGACGCCGCTCAAAAAACTAGGTAAAAAACATTCAGCGATAAATTAATAAAGCTTGTTAAAATTCATTCCGCAGAAGCCTCTTATTAGGGACCTTTACTACACAAATGAGTTCCTTTGACCTTAAGCAAATTCAAACTAAACTTAAGTTTTAAAGTGCAAAAGTCATTTTATTGAGTGAGGTAAGTCACGTATGATCAAAATCTAATCACGCAAATAACCTAAAAACTTTTGCTAAAGCGAGTGAGAAATGACGTCACGCGCGCAAATGCCGTTAGTGAGAGGGAGAAGTCATTCAGAAAATTTGACTTTTTCAGCTTTGCTGTGTGAACAAATGTAAAACGAAAAAAGAGCGTCAGACGACGAAACAAAAAAAAAACCAAGAGCACCGCAATATAGCTTCGCTCAGCTTACAGCTTCGCAGCTATAAACATAACCGACTAACGTCGGGCGAATTGCTCTCAAACAACCGGCGAGCGGTTGGCTTCCTCAGTACCTAGCCACTGTTTAGTGAGGCTAGCTTTAGCTTGATTGAACGGGCGTGAGATTAGGGTAATGGACAATGACAATGGAGTGTGCGATAAAACGTGAACAAAAAAAAGATGGAAAGAAACCCCAATCAATACAGAGAGAAAGAGCTAAGAAAATTTTCCATGATGAGATTCGACTCTGCAACTTCTAGTTTTCTAGCCTTGTTCGTAATTAATCATATAGAAAAACTGAAAGTGCTAAAATCAAAAGAAAACTTTCCACATTTCGCAGTGAAGAAAATGTTCAAAAACATTTTTGTCTCTGGATTTCTGTCATATAACCCACCTGAAAGACATAAAAAGCTTCGTTGGCCAGTAATGATCGTTAAACTCAGAAAAAGACAAAATATTCAAAAATTTTAAAAACAATGGCAAATTTTAATAAAATCTTGCTAATATGTGATAATATCTTCAGAACCATTTCATTGTCTCAAGATTATCCAGTAGCCCTATTTAAAGCCTTAAACAGTTTCATTGGATCAGAAAGATCAATAAACTTGGAACATAATTTTTCGAAAATTTTGAAGTTAAATTTTATCAGATGATTGCTAAAACTCGAGGTGCTGCACCGGGGTGCTGATGGGTCAACATTGGGGTGGGGCAACATCGCAGTGTTGGGGGAGGGGGTTGGGGGTCAACAGTAGGGGGGGGTCTTCAACCTCTAAGCACCGCCCTTCACACCATAAGTATAAGTCTCCGAACCAGTTTGAGCTGAAACAGAGCTGAAAGGCTCTAAGAGCACTTAATGCCCCTTGGCGCTGCCTGTTTATCCCGTTCTTGAGGACGAAGTCAAATGGGTCAGATGAAAACTCGGCCAAGCGAAAAATCGCACAAAAAAAACCGACAGGACTAATATAATTGCTACAAACTTTGTTTGAGAGCAATTAACAAGATCAACGGGACCCAAATTGCTTCGTTTGAGAGCTCTTAAACGTAGTGTTCATTGCCATTTAAAGTGACTTCAGTAGGAATGTAGATAAACTATAGTGTGATTTGTTTGAGACTACAACCACGGGAGAGCAACGTGGGTGTCCCAATCAGCTGTGGATTTGGTGTCTAAGGACTTGGACCACGAGAGATACACAGAGTGCATTGAGAGAATGGAAGGTGGCAAATGGTCTTACTCTAGAAGGAAGAGAAAGCCATTACTCCGCATTCCATAGAGAACTAGCGCCGCCCAATCACAAACGTCACCCTCACTGTTTCTTCTATTTTTCAAACATTATAATTTGAAAATAGATTATCCTTCACGAGCTCAAGCTTCAACAACTTTTATCTTTACCACCCGCGCCCTGTTTAGAGAGCATGAACTTTCCATAGCGGGCATAGTGTAACAGAGTATGAAACCTGCCTCATAATTAGATGATTCCGAATAACATTGAGCTGTGCAATTAACCTTGTAAAAACAGTCAACCTATGTAACCCACTCAAAAAACTAGTTAACACAGTATTCAAAGTGTTACATATACTGTTGAAAAAAAAAATTGTACAACGATTCCCATCTCAAAATAAGAGGTATATACTGACTTTTGTTGCTGTTGCTTCTGCCTCTCCACCATAGACGCTACTTTGTTTCTAAGCTGTTCGATCGCTCCCTCGTAATGGTCAATCATGGCCAAAATCCTGCAAAATTATTCTTATTATGCCACAAAACAGTGAAAAATTTAATGTCCTAGTTTCGATTGTCAAGGCATGGATTCTAGCTATTATCATCAACAGAGTTTTCGCAAAATATGTGTCCATATTCCAATTAAGTTTAACTACTATTTGAAGAAAAACTAGTTTAGAAAAAAACTACTTTAAGATGCCAAATGCATCAAAGAAGATCGTTCCGGCATAAATGCGTAAGAACTGAGTCAGAGAGTTATTGTGAGATTAATTGAATGCAAAGACTCATTCGCAAACATTACACAACACAAACTTAAAACCAAGTGTATACAATGCATCAAAAACTGTCTTTATGCCTTTATGTATTTCCCTGTCTGTCTTTATGGCAAAAACTCTTTCTTTATATGCTTTTCTCGTCCTCGTGCGCAGTGAATAGATTCCTATTCCTAATTTTTAATAAGGGAGGCACAAAAACACCCCTAAAATTGGAAACTGTCTCGCAAGAGAATATTTGCAGCAAAACTCCAAAGTAAACTTAATGATGAGTACACTAACTTCTTGTCAGAAACTTTCTCGCCTGTTCCGCATTGAGACTTGACTTGAAGAAACACTTGTTCATTGTCCGACCTCCGCTTTTCCTCCTGAAGTAGAAGAAACGGAGATAATCCTTTCAAATGTCTTGTAGCGTATAGCCTAAGTTATGGGTTAATATAACAGGTCAGTTAAGGTTAAGAAAACGGAGACTTAAACATAACCGACTAACGTCGGGCGAATTTCTCTCAAACGACCGGCGAGCGGTTGGCTTCCTCAGTAGCTAGCCACGTTTTAGTGATGCTAGCTTTAGCTTGATTCGACTCTGTCACTTCCAATTTTCTAGCCTTGTTAGTAAAAAAAATCAAATAAAAAACTGATATTTTAAAAATTTGCAAAATATTGGAAAATTTAAAAGACAAGCTTCCAGATTTTTAAGTGAAAATTTTCAAAACTAATTTTTGTCTCTGGAATTATGTTAAGTGACCCATCTGCAAGAATTCAAAAGCTTCGTTGGCCAGTAATAATCGTTAAACTCAGAAAAGGACAAAACGATTCAAAAATTTCGAAAACATTTGAAAATTTTAACAAAATCTTTCTAAAATTCACGATATTGAAATCTTCAACGCCATTTCATTGTCTGAAGAGTCTATCCAGCATCCCTATTTCAAGCTTTAAATAGTTTCACTGGCTCATAAAGATCCATAAACTTGAAACATGATAATATTTTTCCGAACATTTGAAAAAAATTAAAAAGTTTCTTAAGCTGGAGTATTTAAAGTATTGATAACCATTCCATTAACTCTAGAAACTACGCAGCAATTTATCAACAAACCTGGGAGGAGGTCCCTAGGACCCTGATGGCGGAAAAAAGGATAAAAAATTCAAACAGATTCAAAAAACTTGCAATTCATAAAAATTGCAATATTTTTTTTAAAATTGCTGATATTTAAATCTTGAAAAACATTCCTTCACATCTAGAAGCTATGCAGTAACCTATAATCAAACCCTAGAGGATGTTATGTGGCTCTTGAGGCTAGAGAAACCTTAAATGACAAAACTCCAAATGACTAAAAAATGACAAAACTCCAAAAAAAACTTGCCTATCGGAGATTTTCAATTTGCAAGTTTTGTAAAAATGCTATAAAAATAATGCTAAAACTTTCCTAGCGTTGAAATCTTGAAAGGCATTCCATTACATTTAGAAACTATACAGTAACCTATTTACAAAGCTTAGAGGAGGTTCCTTGAACATTTCCAAAAAAACTTAAAATTGCGGCAATTTGTGATATTAAAAATTGTTCACGACTATTCCATGGTGAATAAAAATTTTTCAGTAACTTATCAAATTATTAAGGAAGTTTTCTGGCCTTTGGGTCTAGAAAAACTAGAATAGTGACAATAGAAAAAAAATTTGTCAAAAAAAAGCTAAAATTCGTGATGTTAAAATCTTGAAAAACATTCCATTACATCTAAAATTATACAGTAACTTATTATCAAACCCTAGAGGAGGTTCCTTGGCTCTTGAGGCTGGAGAAATCTAAAAAATGACAAAAATTTTCAAAAAACTTGAAAAATGCGGTAACTTATTATCAAACCCTTAAGGACGTTTTCTGGCCCTGCGTCTGCAAAGTAAATGTAAAAAATTGAAAAAAATTCGCACGTTTTGCCAAAAAAATGCTTAAATTCGTGATGTTAAAATGTTGAAACCATTCCATTACCACTAGAAACTAATGCAGTAACCTATTATAAAAACCGAGAGAAACTTTCTTGACACCTAGGTCTGAATGAACTCAAAAATGACAAAAATTTTCAAAAAAGCTTGAAAAGAATTGTGAAAATCGCCCTTCACATCATAAGTATAAGTCTCCAAAACATTTTGAGCTTAAACAGAGCTGAAAGGCTCTAAGATCACTTAATGCCCGCTGGGCGCTACCTGTTTATCCCGTTTTTGAGGACGAAAAGTCAAAAGCGTCAGACGAAAAATCTGTCGAGCCAAAAATAGCATTAAAAAAAGACCGACAGGTCTAATAAAATTGCTACAAACTTCGTTTGAGAGCAATTAAAAACCATGAAGTGTTCAAATTGCGTATTTAATTTGATAAAGTATTCGATGCTGTGTTGATTTCGGGGGTAGAAAAAGATCCCCTTCACCTGCCCACCTATAATATGCTGTGTTTACAATGTTCAGAATTTCGACTGATTCTTATAATCAAATGGTTTACCTCTCGCGATTCGGGAGTGCTTGAAAGAGTACAACATGCATTTTGAAAGCTGAAGAGAGAAATCACCAGAAGATTAATTTATTCACAAAATTACCTTTATGTTTTGACTCTAACTTTATACTAAATGTTTAGAAAACATAGCCGGCAGATTGCCGGAATAGCTGCGAAAGAATAGACCTGCGTGCCGTATAATAGAGATAGAAACAGATTCAGATCCAAATTGAAAAAAAATCGACGCCGCTCAAAAAACTAGGTAAAAAAACATTATTCAGCGATAAATTATTAAAGCTTGTTAAAATTCATTCCGCAGAAGCCTCTTATTAGGGACCTTTACTGCACAAATGAGTTCCTTTGACCTTAAACAAATTCAAATTCACACCATAAGTATAAGTCTCCAAACCAGTTTGAGCTGAAACAGAGCTGAAAGGCTCTAAGAGCACTTAATGCCCCTTGGCGCTGCCTGTTTATCCCGTTCTTGAGGACGAAGTCAAATGGGTCAGATGAAAACTCGGCCAAGCGAAAAATCGCACAAAAAAAACCGACAGGACTAATATAATTGCTACAAACTTTGTTTGAGAGCAATTAACAAGATCAACGGGACCCAAATTGCTTCGTTTGAGAGCTCTTAAACGTAGTGTTCATTGCCATTTAAAGTGACTTCAGTAGGAATGTAGATAAACTATAGTGTGATTTGTTTGAGACTACAACCACGGGAGAGCAACGTGGGTGTCCCAATCAGCTGTGGATTTGGTGTCTAAGGACTTGGACCACGAGAGATACACAGAGTGCATTGAGAGAATGGAAGGTGGCAAATGGTCTTACTCTAGAAGGAAGAGAAAGCCATTACTCCGCATTCCATAGAGAACTAGCGCCGCCCAATCACAAACGTCACCCTCACTGTTTCTTCTATTTTTCAAACATTATAATTTGAAAATAGATTATCCTTCACGAGCTCAAGCTTCAACAACTTTTATCTTTACCACCCGCGCCCTGTTTAGAGAGCATGAACTTTCCATAGCGGGCATAGTGTAACAGAGTATGAAACCTGCCTCATAATTAGATGATTCCGAATAACATTGAGCTGTGCAATTAACCTTTTAAAAACAGTCAACCTATGTAACCCACTCAAAAAACTAGTTAACACAGTATTCAAAGTGTTACATATACTGTTGAAAAAAAAAATTGTACAACGATTCCCATCTCAAAATAAGAGGTATATACTGACTTTTGTTGCTGTTGCTTCTGCCTCTCCACCATAGACGCTACTTTGTTTCTAAGCTGTTCGATCGCTCCCTCGTAATGGTCAATCATGGCCAAAATCCTGCAAAATTATTCTTATTATGCCACAAAACAGTGAAAAATTTAATGTCCTAGTTTCGATTGTCAAGGCATGGATTCTAGCTATTATCATCAACAGAGTTTTCGCAAAATATGTGTCCATATTCCAATTAAGTTTAACTACTATTTGAAGAAAAACTAGTTTAGAAAAAAACTACTTTAAGATGCCAAATGCATCAAAGAAGATCGTTCCGGCATAAATGCGTAAAAACTGAGTCAGAGAGTTATTGTGAGATTAATTGAATGCAAAGACTCATTCGCAAACATTACACAACACAAACTTAAAACCAAGTGTATACAATGCATCAAAAACTGTCTTTATGCCTTTATGTATTTCCCTGTCTGTCTTTATGGCAAAAACTCTTTCTTTATATGCTTTTCTCGTCCTCGTGCGCAGTGAATAGATTCCTATTCCTAATTTTTAATAAGGGAGGCACAAAAACACCCCTAAAATTGGAAACTGTCTCGCAAGAGAATATTTGCAGCAAAACTCCAAAGTAAACTTAATGATGAGTACACTAACTTCTTGTCAGAAACTTTCTCGCCTGTTCCGCATTGAGACTTGACTTGAAGAAACACTTGTTCATTGTCCGACCTCCGCTTTTCCTCCTGAAGTAGAAGAAACGGAGATAATCCTTTCAAATGTCTTGTAGCGTATAGCCTAAGTTATGGGTTAATATAACAGGTCAGTTAAGGTTAAGAAAACGGAGACTTAAACATAACCGACTAACGTCGGGCGAATTTCTCTCAAACGACCGGCGAGCGGTTGGCTTCCTCAGTAGCCAGCCACGTTTTAGTGATGCTAGCTTTAGCTTGATTCGACTCTGTCACTTCCAATTTTCTAGCCTTGTTAGTAAAAAAAATCAAATAAAAAACTGATATTTTAAAAATTTGCAAAATATTGGAAAATTTAAAAGACAAGCTTCCAGATTTTTAAGTGAAAATTTTCAAAACTAATTTTTGTCTCTGGAATTATGTTAAGTGACCCATCTGCAAGAATTCAAAAGCTTCGTTGGCCAGTAATAATCGTTAAACTCAGAAAAGGACAAAACGATTCAAAAATTTCGAAAACATTTGAAAATTTTAACAAAATCTTTCTAAAATTCACGATATTGAAATCTTCAACGCCATTTCATTGTCTGAAGAGTCTATCCAGCATCCCTATTTCAAGCTTTAAATAGTTTCACTGGCTCATAAAGATCCATAAACTTGAAACATGATAATATTTTTCCGAACATTTGAAAAAAATTAAAAAGTTTCTTAAGCTGGAGTATTTAAAGTATTGATAACCATTCCATTAACTCTAGAAACTACGCAGCAATTTATCATCAAACCTGGGAGGAGGTCCCTAGGACCCTGATGGCGGAAAAAAGGATAAAAAATTCAAACAGATTCAAAAAACTTGCAATTCATAAAAATTGCAATATTTTTTTTAAAATTGCTGATATTTAAATCTTGAAAAACATTCCTTCACATCTAGAAGCTATGCAGTAACCTATAATCAAACCCTAGAGGATGTTATGTGGCTCTTGAGGCTAGAGAAACCTTAAATGACAAAACTCCAAATGACTAAAAAATGACAAAACTCCAAAAAAAACTTGCCTATCGGAGATTTTCAATTTGCAAGTTTTGTAAAAATGCTATAAAAATAATGCTAAAACTTTCCTAGCGTTGAAATCTTGAAAGGCATTCCATTACATTTAGAAACTATACAGTAACCTATTTACAAAGCTTAGAGGAGGTTCCTTGAACATTTCCAAAAAAACTTAAAATTGCGGCAATTTGTGATATTAAAAATTGTTCACGACTATTCCATGGTGAATAAAAATTTTTCAGTAACTTATCAAATTATTAAGAAGTTTTCTGGCCTTTGGGTCTAGAAAAACTAGAATAGTGACAATAGAAAAAAAATTTGTCAAAAAAAAGCTAAAATTCGTGATGTTAAAATCTTGAAAAACATTCCATTACATCTAAAATTATACAGTAACTTATTATCAAACCCTAGAGGAGGTTCCTTGGCTCTTGAGGCTGGAGAAATCTAAAAAATGACAAAAATTTTCAAAAAACTTGAAAAATGCGGTAACTTATTATCAAACCCTTAAGGACGTTTTCTGGCCCTGCGTCTGCAAAGTAAATGTAAAAAATTGAAAAAAATTCGCACGTTTTGCCAAAAAAATGCTTTAATTCGTGATGTTAAAATGTTGAAACCATTCCATTACCACTAGAAACTAATGCAGTAACCTATTATAAAAACCGAGAGAAACTTTCTTGACACCTAGGTCTGAATGAACTCAAAAATGACAAAAATTTTCAAAAAAGCTTGAAAAGAATTGTGAAAATCGCCCTTCACATCATAAGTATAAGTCTCCAAAACATTTTGAGCTTAAACAGAGCTGAAAGGCTCTAAGATCACTTAATGCCCGCTGGGCGCTACCTGTTTATCCCGTTTTTGAGGACGAAAAGTCAAAAGCGTCAGACGAAAAATCTGTCGAGCCAAAAATAGCATTAAAAAAAGACCGACAGGTCTAATAAAATTGCTACAAACTTCGTTTGAGAGCAATTAAAAACCATGAAGTGTTCAAATTGCGTATTTAATTTGATAAAGTATTCGATGCTGTGTTGATTTCGGGGGTAGAAAAAGATCCCCTTCACCTGCCCACCTATAATATGCTGTGTTTACAATGTTCAGAATTTCGACTGATTCTTATAATCAAATGGTTTACCTCTCGCGATTCGGGAGTGCTTGAAAGAGTACAACATGCATTTTGAAAGCTGAAGAGAGAAATCACCAGAAGATTAATTTATTCACAAAATTACCTTTATGTTTTGACTCTAACTTTATACTAAATGTTTAGAAAACATAGCCGGCAGATTGCCGGAATAGCTGCGAAAGAATAGACCTGCGTGCCGTATAATAGAGATAGAAACAGATTCAGATCCAAATTGAAAAAAAATCGACGCCGCTCAAAAAACTAGGTAAAAAAACATTATTCAGCGATAAATTATTAAAGCTTGTTAAAATTCATTCCGCAGAAGCCTCTTATTAGGGACCTTTACTGCACAAATGAGTTCCTTTGACCTTAAACAAATTCAAATTAAACTTAAGTTTTAAAGTGCAAAAGTCATTTTATTGAGTGAGGTAAGTCACGTATGATCAAAATTTAATCACGCAAATAACCTAAGAACTTTTGCAAAAGCGAGTGAGAAATGACGTCACGCGCGCAAATGCCGTTAGTGAGAGGAAGAAGTCATTCAGAAAATTTGACTTTTTCAGCTTTGCTGTGTGAACAAATGTAAAACGAAAAAAAGGCGTCAGACGACGAAACAAAAAAACATAGCAGGACAAGTCCTGACGTACAATTCAAAGAATTTTCATTGACTAAACAGAAAAACTAGACCTAGAATGGACTATGAAAGAATTGAGAAAACCATTTTTAAAAAAATCAGAACAAAAAAATAAGAAATAAACAGAAAATCAATGTCAAAATGCCGCATGTGAACAAAAAACCACTAGCGAGAAATGAAAATTTAATTCAAACAAAAAAACTAGGCCTAGAATGAGCTGTGAATTGATTGGGAAAACCATTTAGAAAAAAATTCTATCCAAAAAATCGAAAAAAACAGTAAAAATCAGAGTGAAATTGCCGCATGTGAACAAAAAACCACTACTGAGAAACCGAATTTTTGTTCAAACACCGTCTTCTCACTCTACTTTAAAATTAGAGCGAAAAAAATTCACGCTGCAAAACCACTCGCTTTTTCGCTCCATTTCCTGTTTCGGCGTGACCAAAATCACTACTCCAATTTGACTTCAAAAATCATGAAAATGTGTGAACAGACCTTAAAAAAAAGACAGCGCCCCAATACAATTCAAATTCTTTGAATTGTAAAAAACCAAGAGCACCGCAATATAGCTTCGCAGCTATAATAAATGATATTTCAACCGGCTGACTTTCGGGTTGCCGAACGAGGAACATCCCGCGAAATGCAAAAAAAATACCAGTCAAGTTCAGCAAAGACTTATCAATAGAAGAACTCATTTTCGTTCTCCAGCAGTAAACCGTCTGAAATTTGGCCTCTATCACCCTTAATCGCACGTGCTATTTTTACCCATAGTAACGTTCTCTATGCAACCCAAAACCTATTATTGGGTTGGGAGAAATAGAAGATTCTCAAATTCATAGGAGTCTGGGATCTATTCTGTTTGCTTCCCCCCCCCCCCAACTTAGTGGGCTTTTACGCCCCCCCCCAGGCGCACGTGCTATTTTTTTCATAGTAACGTGCTATATAACATAGACTTTGTAACGGGGGACCTAAAACACTGGTTGGTGTGGTGGAGGGGGGGGGGGCAAAACAGAATAGATCCGGAGTGGTACCTTTTTCATGGCAGTTGAAATCTGTTTGTGTGCTCTGTCCACCTCCACTCTCAGATGTTTGTTCATGGTCTCTAACTTGTGACTTTTGTTCCTTAGCTCGTGGTGTTCTTCCCTCAGAGTGTACAACTTGTCACTAAGTCCCTGCATGTCTCCCACTCGAGAGTCTTCCACCTCCTAATCACAAATGAACACTATGCTATGTTTTTCAAACAACCATTCAAAACCTCTTTTCTGCCACAATTTTTTCATTTTTGGGTCGGTAATTGGTGGGCTCACCGTTCCGTGCCCACTAAGCGGGGGGGGGGCTATAATAGCAAAGACCACTATGCTGGGGGGGGGGGGCTGTAATACTGTCCACGAAATGTCTTTCACGAAAGTAATATTCATTATAGTACCTTTTTAAGGCATCGTTTCTATATAAAACATAGCCTGCAGATTGCCGGAATAGCTGCGAAAGAATAGACCTGCGTGCCATATAATACAGATAGAAACAGATACAGATCTAAATTGGAAAAAAATCGACGCCGCTCAAAAAACTAGGCTAAAAAACATTTAGCGATAAATCAATAAAGGTTGTTAAAATTCATTCCATAGAAGCCTCTTATTAGGGACCTTTACTGCACATATGAGTTCCTTTGACCTTAAACAAATTCAAATTAAACTTAAGTTATAAAGTGCAAAAGTCATTTTATTGAGTGAGGTAAGTCACGTATCATCAAAATCTAATCACGCAAATAACCTAAAAACTTTCGCTAAAGCGAGTGAGAAATGACGTCACGCGCGCAAATGCCGTTAGTGAGAGGAAGAAGTCATTCAGAAAATTTGACTTTTTCAGCTTTGCTGTGTGAACAAATGTAAAACGAAAAAAAAGGCGTCAGACGACGAAACAAAAAAACATAGCAGGACAAGTCCTGACGTACAATTCAAAGAATTTTCATTGACTAAACAGAAAAACTAGACCTAGAGTGGACTATGAAAGAATTGAGAAAACCATTTTTAAAAAAATCAGAACAAAAAAATAAGAAAAACAGAAAATCAATGTCAAAATGCCGCATGTGAACAAAAAACCACTAGCGAGAAATGAAAATTTAATTCAAACAAAAAAACTAGGCCTAGAATGAGCTGTGAATTGATTGGGAAAACCATTTAGAAAAAAATCCTATCCAAAAAATCGAAAAAAACAGTAAAAATCAGAGTGAAATTGCCGCATGTGAACAAAAAACCACTACTGAGAAACCGAATTTTTGTTCAAACACCGTCTTCTCACTCTACTTTAAAATTAGAGCGAAAAAAATTCACGCTGCAAAACCACTCGCTTTTTCGCTCCATTTCCTGTTTCGGCGTGACCAAAATCACTACTCCAATTTGACTTCAAAAATCATGAAAAAGTGTGAACAGATCTTAAAAAAAAAGACAGCGCCCCAATACAATTCAAATTCTTTGAATTGTAAAAAATCAAGAGCACCGCAATATAGCTTCGCTCAGCTTACAGCTTCGCAGCTATAATAAATGATATTTCAACCGGCTGACTTTCGGGTTGCCGAACGAGGAACGTCCCGCGAAATGCAAAAAAAATACCAGTCAAGTTCAGCAAAGACTTATCAATAGAAGAATTCATTTTCGTTCTCCAGCAGTAAGTCGTCTGAAATTTGGCCTCTATCACCCTTACTCGCACGTGCTATTTTTACCCATAGTAACGTTCTCTATGCAACCCAAAACCTATTATTGGGTTGGGAGAAATAGAAGATTCTCAAATTCATAGGAGTCTGGGATCTATTCTGTTTGCTTCCCCCCCCCCAACTTAGTGGGCTTTTACGCCCCCCCCAGGCGCACGTGCTATTTTTTTCATAGTAACGTGCTATATAACATAGACTTTGTAACGGGGGACCTAAAACACTGGTTGGTGTGGTGGAGGGGGGGGGGCAAAACAGAATAGATCCGGAGTGGTACCTTTTTCATGGCAGTTGAAATCTGTTTGTGTGCTCTGTCCACCTCCACTCTCAGATGTTTGTTCATGGTCTCTAACTTGTGACTTTTGTTCCTTAGCTCGTGGTGTTCTTCCCTCAGAGTGTACAACTTGTCACTAAGTCCCTGCATGTCTCCCACTCGAGAGTCTTCCACCTCCTAATCACAAATGAACACTATGCTATGTTTTTCAAACAACCATTCAAAACCTCTTTTCTGCCACAATTTTTTCATTTTTGGGTCGGTAATTGGTGGGCTCACCGTTCCGTGCCCACTAAGCGGGGGGGGCTATAATAGCAAAGACCACTATGCTGGGGGGGGGGGCTGTAATACTGTCCACGAAATGTCTTTCACGAAAGTAATATTCATTATAGTACCTTTTTAAGGCATCGTTTCTATATAAAACATAGCCTGCAGATTGCCGGAATAGCTGCGAAAGAATAGACCTGCGTGCCATATAATACAGATAGAAACAGATACAGATCTAAATTGGAAAAAAATCGACGCCGCTCAAAAAACTAGGCTAAAAAACATTTAGCGATAAATCAATAAAGGTTGTTAAAATTCATTCCATAGAAGCCTCTTATTAGGGACCTTTACTGCACATATGAGTTCCTTTGACCTTAAACAAATTCAAATTAAACTTAAGTTATAAAGTGCAAATGTCACTTTATTGAGTGAGGTAAGTCACGTATCATCAAAATCTAATCACGCAAATAACCTAAAAACTTTTGCTAAAGCGAGTGAGAAATGACGTCACGCGCGCAAATGCCGTTAGTGAGAGGAAGAAGTCATTCAGAAAATTTGACTTTTTCAGCGTTGCTGTGTGAAAAAATGTAAAACGAAAAAGAGCGTCAGACGACGAAACAAAAAAAAAAACATAGCAGGACAAGTCCTGACGTACAATTCAAAGAATTTTCATTGACTAAACAGAAAAACTAGACCTAGAATGGACTATGAATGAATTGAGAAAACCATTTTAAAAGAATCAGATCAAAATAAGAAAAAAAAACAAAAAAACAATGTAAAAATGCCGCATGTGAACAAAAAAACCACTAGCGACAAATGAGAATTCAATACAAACAAAAAAAACTAGGCCTAGAATGAGCTGTGAATGGATTAGGAAAACCATTTAGAAAATAATCCAATCCAAAAAATCGAAAAAAACAGTAAAAATCAGAGTGAAATTGCCGCATGTGAACAAAAAAACCACTACCGAGAACCGAAGTTTTGTTCAAACAACATTTTTTCACTCCACTTTAAAATTAGAGCGAAAAAAATTCACGCCGCAAAACCACTCGCTTTTTCGCTCCACTTCCTGTTTCGGCGTGACCAAAATCACTACTCCAATTTGACTTCAAAAATCATGAAAATGTGTGAACAGATCTTAAAAAACAAGCCGGAAGAATTCCGGAAACGACTCGAAGTGAAAATCTATTTAACGCCATCCAACTACTCATCAAACAAAACGTGCCTTCACTAATTAATGATTATCTTGAAACAAAACCAAAAAACTGGAAAAACTTGCCAAAAAACTGCTTTTAAAAGCCGCACGTGAACAAAAAATTTTGCTCACTTAGAAAAAATTTTTTCACACATCAATTTTTTGCTCTCTCAAAAACAGCGGTATGAACAAAAACCACTCTCTTTTCGCTCCGCTCTTCATTTTTATTCAGCACCAAAATCACTCCAAATTTTTTCACGCGTCTCATTTCCCGCTTCAAAAATCACTCCAAAAATTGATTTAAAAAAAAGACTTCTCCAATACTCCTCTTCGAGTCGTAAAAAGACAGCGCCCCAATACAATTCAAATTCTTTGAATTGTAAAAAACCAAGAGCACCGCAATATATCTACGCTCAGCTTACAGCTTCGCAGCTATAAAAAGATTCTTTATATTGTGGTCCACCCTGGTTGTAGCATTATTAGCGATACCTTAATTTTGTTCTTCTGCCGAGTGAGCATAGCCTCCATGTCTTTGATTGTCTTCTGGCTTCTTAGACTCACTTCCTTCTGCTTCGTCAATTCCTCTCTAAATACAGCAAATGTCAGAGGAAACGCAAACAAAGTATTATTAATTGCAATATCAAGAATATGAAACCGAGTCACAAACCGAAGGGTGACATCTTTAAACATAAGAAACAAGACGGCATCTGATCTTAACTAAACGTTCGTCACTGTTCACTAAAGTCTTGCTTGTTTTCTTTCAAGAAATTTAGGTTTGGACCCTATTGAGGCAATTGTATCGGTAATGGTAAGATTGACACAACGATTTGATGCATTTTTTTTTTAAATTTTCTAATTAGTCAATTTTTGAAATTTCATGAGCATAATCGGCCTATTCGCGTTTCAAAATCTTGCAGATATGTTATATGTTACTAGCTCAGCTAGATTGAATAAACACAATTTCGGTTGTGAAAATATTTAAAACCAAATTTGGTAGCAAATACAAAGTAATTTTTCTAATTTTATAATATTTCTGACAGATTAGCACTTTAAGGAACGTCAAAAGCTGTAGTTAAAGGTTTTCATTCAGCAGCCTCATTGAAATCTTGTTCTAAGTAATTTATACGTTTTGCCCTTTTCACTCTTTTTTGTAAGAGCATTTTTAAAGAAAAAGGAAATCATAATAACGTTGAGGTGAACCGAAGAAGAGAAAGTTCTCGTTCGAAACAATCTTTGTTTTCACAATCACACAATCAATAAAATATTATATTTATCAAGTAACAGAAACGCCTAGTGACAGGAAAAGATCAGTTCGAAGAGCAATTTCAAAATAGATAATTGAATAATTTTTTTATGATTTTCAAAAAAAATTATGAACATTTTATATTAAATTTTTCTACCTGGCATTCCATAAACTCTCTAATTCTCAAACTCTTCCGTATTTCATTATACAGTGGTAGATTAATTCGAACGATCTGCTCTGACAAAATTAAGAAGACAAATAATAAAAGAAATTAGCTGGCAGATTGCCAGAAAATAGCCGCAATAGCTTCGTAGATCTGCAGTCTAAAAAAACAGTAAAAAAGACAGACCAAAAAAACCGTCTTTCCATTGAAAACTGATATGTTATATTTTGATTAAAAATCTGTATAAGTTTTTGCTGCCTCTATTAGCTGCTCTCAAATAACCTTCAGTTAGAGTGACACACACCCATTTGACCTTATCTCTTTGAATTAAAGTAAAAGTCAATTTCAAAGTGAGGAAGTCATTTTTGAGAGTGAGGTAAGTCACGTGTGACCAAAAATTTAATCACGCGAATGAACAAAAAACTCGCTCCACTAAAAGCGAAAAATGACGTCACACACGCACTTCAGTTGAAATTGCATGAACGAATGAACAAAAAGCAGATTTGAAGTGGTTGTGACGTCATATGGTCGTAACAAAAATCGTGACGACGAAATAAAAAAAACCAAGAGAAGGCCAACAATAGCCCCAGCTATCGCTGTGCGGCTATTAATAAGAAAATATTTCCCACTTTACTTTTCAACAATGAATTTGGTTGAATTCATGTTTATTTCATGGAACCGTTTTTCTTAAGTCACCGGTGTTTTAAAAATACTGAATTGTTTAGTTCTAATGTAATAAAAAGAATTCAATTCAGTTCTAATTTCCATTTCTTGCAAAAACAACTCTAGAATTTAGAAAAAAAAACAAATTTTTCTAATTTCAGTTTTACATTTTCAAAGTTGATTTTTTCTATTTTGAGAGATCTAAATAGCCCGAAGTTTTCGATTTTCCAAAAGATCTTTTTGATACAGAGAAAACATGGTTCACATAGTTTCAACCAAAATAAAACCAATTATTTTTGAAAATTGCCTGTCCAATAGTTTAAATTGTTGATCTTTTTGGCTTGAAAGTGTAAAGAATTACTGGTGGCAAATCTCCATTTTACTTGTTTTTATCTCAAAATTCAACGCGATTTTTAATACGATGCGTAAACAAAAAGTGAAAAACTGACTGAAGAAAAAAGGCCAGCCTCGCATACATTCCCCATTTTGAAAAAATGTTGGAAAAACATTGCATTTAACAAACAAATTCCGTTAGCAAACGCACTCTCAGACTCAAAATACGGTAATCACTGGTTGCATGAAACTTGGGCAGAACGAGGGAGTCTTCGATGATCTTTTTTGGTAAAATACGATTGATTTGTCAAAGCGACCCTGAAAGAATCATTTAACAGAACTCGACGGTCTCTTGATTCGTATCCTGTAAAAAGCCAATTAAGCCACTCTTTATTCAGGCTTTTTGCAGACCGCTGGATCCAAGCCGCTATAAATGGACTCTCGTTTTACTTTGTTACCAAAGTCAACTATACGTAGAATTGCATCTGGCCGAACATTTGTAAATGTAACTAATATCCAGAAAAACTGATCATAGACCGTAAAAGAAGGACCCAGAAGCCTTGAACTCTAAAGAAACCTTCTATCCCTAAAGACTTGACTACTCATTCTACTATCAATAATCGTCGTTAGACTACGAGTTTATGCCTCCCCTTTTTCTACGCCAACCTCGCTATATGATGAGAGGGCCAGAGAAGAGGCTAATCGGCAATAGGAGCAAGTTACGCAACGAAAATTGATTAAAAACATTACAAGATTGTTATCGCCATCCCAAAAATATACAACATCTTAGGTTGGTCTCCGTCTTTGATAACTTCTCGATGGCGTTAATATCCGGGCTATGCAATCCATTAAATTAATCACGATGACTTGATGAACAACGGTATACGTAGAAAGCATAGATGACAAGGTCATATGGATACATTTAGATATTGAAAAGAGACCTAGATAAACAAGTGATTGCTTTCTATTATCAAAACGGTGCTAATCTCAATGACACGACGATTGACGCCTTACAATGTGCTTGAGGTCTAGCTAACTTGATTGCAGAGTTGCTGTTCAGGAGGTCCTGAATAATGGCCTGTCTTCTGTCATTGTCTTTAATCAGCTGAGTGATGATATTTTTAACTGTGAAACCACCTCCACTTGCAGGCAAACATGCCATCTCTAAACAACAAGACTAGTTCGATTGCTGTCAGTTGGGTAGAGAAATTAGGTTAAAAAAAGCAGAACGGTTTTGAAGCGGAGTTTGACCTTTTCTCCATTAAATAGTTCGGTCTTTCCAATTAAAGCCCCCCCCCCCCCGCCGCAGCTTAATGGTCAGATAACCTATAGCCCCTCCCCATCATGGTAATTATACCATAAAGGGGGGCTATAATTTATTGGGGGGCGCTATAATGGGAAAGAACAAAATAGTTTTGTATTTTGCTATATCGTATTAGTTCAGAATGAGAGAAGGATGAAGGATGAGATAGATACACCTTTTGGATTGAGTCTCTGCAATCCGTGACATTGCAGAAGCTGATTCACGTCATCCCAGAACGACTCATCCATGTTGTTACCCTTACTGCCACTGTCTACAGTCGAAGCGCCCTGAAAAAAAATTCTGAAAAAATTCGAAGCGCCTTGACTCAACTTTACGTTCACTCAAATTTTCACTACTCATGTTTTAAGCGCGCAAAAACAGACAGAAAAAAAGGCAGCTCAAACTCAAAAATTGGAAAAATCCGGCATTATTTTCCACGAAGTATGATTTTGAACTTAGTGTCAACATATTAGAGTCAGCTAGCCAGAATATTAATGATACTTAATTGCATAATAATCCATGGCGTCACTAATGGGGGATTAAGAAGACAAATATGAGATTTGCACATAGCCATATCATGGCTCCTAAGAAAATTACCCTCTTGAATTGGGTCTTAAGGTTTATTAAATTTTTAAGGTTTATTAATTAAAGTTTATCTAAAATAAATCTAGCAACAAAGTTTTAAGCAACCTGCAGAATTTTGTCAAGAAGTACGAACTCAAAATAGTGCAAAGGGGTTTTATTACGTTTAGTTTTTCACAAAGAAAACTGACCTAAAATGAGAAAATGTGACGGGCATATAAGCATCCATCCCATTTATCTAAATCACTTAGTTATCTTTCACGTATTTGAATTAACATATTAATGTTAACATCAGTATTAATCCTTTGTATTTGATGACAGCTATTTACGATATATTCAGTACTGGACAAGCCTAAATGCAAGTCTTTTGATAATCAGTACTGGGCAAGTCTAACAAGTTTTGGTCAAAACAAGTTAAGGCCAACTTTTCAAAAATTTGTGCGAAAATTTTGAATTCCAGAAAATAGGGCACCATGCCACGATTTTTGCATTAATTTTTGGCCTGTTTCCCAAGTTGCTTAAAATGAAGCCAGGTAAAGACCAAACAGTAAATTCAGCTCCCCGAGGTCTATTTGGTCCAGATTCTACCAATTTGAGAGTACTTCAGATGTTTCTGCACCCTTTTTCGGCCGTTTTAGCTGTTTTGACAAATTTTCTAAATTTTAAGTTCTTGAAATGCCATTAACTACACGGGTCAAAATCGTAAGGCAAAAACGAGTCAAGACTTGGATTTAGACTTCCCAAGTCTCTGCCAAGACTTGCACAAGACCGACAAGTCTAAAATGTGAGATCATAGCTCTGAATCAGTACTGATACCTAGACTTGCCATAAGACTTTCCCAGCACTGATTTTGACTAGGGCCTCCATTTGCCCTAAAAACTTTTCTTGCTCAGTGTATCAGCCTGGTTCACGACTTATCACACGCCAGAAGTATTATTCATCTTGAATCTTCATGTATTTGTTTACTTGATTGAAAACACGGTCTCGGGTCTTAAAAACTAAAATTCGAGGTCCAGAACAACATTCCAGCGAGATAAAAGATACCCGATTTTATTTTCTCTTAACACAGAATTTTATTTAAACAGCAACTGTAGAACAAATGAATTTTGACTTGATTCAAATGATTTTTCAGCATCCTTACATAAGCATTATACACTTCCTGGATCTCTATTACTTGACAAAAGCTCATATCTGGGGACACCATCATCTTGAGTGCCAGCAGAGATTGACAATCGACAGTCCTCGTTTTCAAAAATAAGTTAAGAACAGCCGGCAGATTGCCGAAAATAGCCGCGATAGACGCCTGTGGCCTTACAGGGAATTAAAACAACTAAAGAAATAAGATACACAGATTGACCATCAGCCCTTTGACCAGAGACTAATAATCAAGAATTAGGGCATATACGTTTGGCACTACTTAGATGCACACTATTGATCTTTAACTAAAAAATGCTCATGAAAATTAAAGTTGATTAAGTGAGCTGAGGTCATTTTTTAGTGAGAAAAGTCATGCAATTGACCTAAAAGCAGAAAAAATGACGTCTCACACACACGCAAAGGGTCAAGTCACAGAAATTGAAGAAGTCAATGGTCGCAAAAATCATTGATGGAGACGACAAATTAAAAAAATAAGACAAGTCCTGACGTACAATTCAAAGAATTTTCATTGACTAAACAGAAAACTAGACCTAGAACGGACTATGAATGGATTGGGATAATCATTTAGAAAAAAAACTCGTTCCAAAAAATCGAAAAAACAGTAAAAATCAAAGTGAAATTGCCGCATATGAACAAAAAACCACTAGCGAGAAAGTGATTTTTTGGTCAAAGACCGTTTTCTCACTCTTATTTTAAATTTAGAGCAAAAACATTTCACGTCGCAAAACCAGTCGCTTTTTCGCTCCGCTTCCTTTTTCGGCGTTCCCAAAATCACTACTCCAATTTGACTTCAAAAATCAAAAATCATGAAAATTTGTGAACAGATTTTAAAAAGACAGCGCCCCAATACAATTCAATTTCTTCGAATTGTAAAAAACATGGCAGGACAAGTCCTGACATACAATTCAAAGAATTTTTATTGACTGAACAAAAAAATAGACCTAGAACGGACTATGACCTAGAACGGCCAAAAAATCAGAATAAAACCGCAGCTGGCAGATTGCCGAAAAATAGCCTCCGTTGATTCCCATAACCACAATTCGGATCGCAAGAAGAAAAAAATAACGAAAAAAGATTTTTAGAAGAAAACTAATTTAAAGTGGGAACTATTTTGATGTCATTTTGTTGTTGAAGATAGTGAGATGATACACGAGCTAGTATAGTGAGGCAATCCTGTTTTATAGTGAGACGATACAGGAGCTAGCATCCATACCAAAAATCATTAGAGATGAAAACTAAGACTTATAACAACAAAGTTCGAGTAACGGGCATCTTAAACTGGGCTTTATGGGTTTATCCCGCTTCTCTCTCCGATTTCCTTTTGAAACTGACTCTGTTCCTTTTGCATTGCTTTGATGCGCAACTGTTGTCTAAAAGCACTTTGAGAAGAATGAGCGAAGAGTGAAACTAGCCTAGAGAAGTCAGAAAGATTTCACGCAAAATGTTGAACAAGCAATGCACTAAGGTTAAGAAAACTTTAGTACGACGAAGTAAAAAAATAGGAGCACTATAATAGCCGCCTGAGAAGCTGAGGCGGCTATAAAAAATAGAAAATCTATGTCAAAGTAGCGCATGTGAACAACAACCACTAGCACGAAAGGGAAATTTGTTTCAAACAAAAACCTAGGCGCAGAAAACAACTATGGATGGGGAAAACCATTGAGAAAATCCGACCCGAAAATTCAAAAAAAGTAAAGAGCAAAGTGACATTGCCACATGTGAACAAAAAACCACTAGCGAGAAACCGAACTTTTGTTCAAACACAGTTTCCTCACTCTACTTTAGAAATCGAGTGAAAAAAAAAATTCACGCCACAAACCACTCACTTTTTTGCTCCACTTCCTCTTTTGGCATGACCAAAATCACTACTCCAATTGGACTTCAAAAATCATGAAAATGTGTCAACAGATCTTAAAGACAGCGCCCCAATACAATTCAAACTCTTTCAATTGTAAAAGAAACACGATGTCCCCAATAATAGCCGCTTTCGCTTCGCGGCGATTAAAAAGATGTTGCGCCGGCTGTTACAAAGTATAAATTTGCAGAGGAGATGGATATGAATCAAGCATGGACTGCAGAGATCACTTCACAAGTAACCCCTACCCCCAAAAGTAAAAAAATATCAAGTTAGGACCAACACTACTTTTACGGCATACAGAAACTGCAATCCATTCTACTGTTACCATTGTACAAACTGAGCAGTTTGTTCGCTAAAGATGATGACAAAAAATCTGGAGCAGGAAAAAATTGATTGGTTTTAGTAAAGTTCCAGTGCGACTATCAGTTTTATAGGATCTTCTGTTCATTTCTCTCCTAATTTTGTTGAATCATGACAACTTCTATGAGGCAACGATTAAGTTTACCCGAAATTTAGGGCAACTTGTTGCTACAATCAGAGCAGTTTACATTCATTTGGCTATCGTGCAAAGGGGTTAGATTTATTTCGTATAGTTTATCACAAAGAAAACTGACCTAAAATGAGAAAATGTGACGGGCATATAAGCATGCATCCCATTTATCTAAATCACTTAGTTATCTTTCACGTATTTGAATTAACATATTGATGTTAACATCAGTATTATTCTTTTGCATTCTGATGACAGCAATTTACGATATAGTCAGCCACTACACACCAAAGTGATACCGAACTCCATACCAATAATCATTAGAGATGATAACTAAGACATAACAACAAAGTTCGAGTAACGGGCATCTTAAACTGGGCTTTATGGGGTTTATCCTGCTTTTCTTTCTGATTTCCTTTTGAAACTGACTCTGTTCCTTTTGCATTGCTTTGATGCGCAAATGCTGTCTAAAAGCACTTTGAGCAGAATGAGCGAAGAGTGAAATGAGCCTAGGGAAGTCAGAAAGATTTCACGCAAAATGTTGAACAAGCAATGCACTAAGGTAAGGAAACAAACTTTAGTACGACGAAGTAAAAAAAGGAGCACAAGAATAGCCGCCTGAGAAGCTGAGGCGGCTATAAAAAATAGAAAATCCATGTCAAAGTAGCGCATGTTAACAACAACCACTAGCACGAAAGGGAAATTTGTTTCTAAGAACTAGGCGCAGAATAGATCAATGGATTGGGAAAACCTTTAGAAATCTGATCCAAAAATTCAAAAAACAGTAAAGATCAAAGTGACATCGCCGCATGTGAACAAAGAAACACTAGCGAGAAACCGAACTTTTGTTTAAACACAGTTTCCCCACTCTACTTTTGAAATAGAGTGAAAAAAATTCACGCCACAAACCACTCACATTTTTGCTCCACTTCCTGTTTTGGCGTGACCAAAATCACTACTCCAATTTGACTTCAAAAATCATGAAAATGTGCGAACAGATCTTAAAGACAGCGCCCCAATATAATTCAAATTCTTTCAATTGTAAAAAAAAACACGATGTCCCCGATAATAGCCGCTATCGCTTGGCGGCGATTAAAAAGATGTTGCGCCGGCTGTAACAAAGCATAAATTCGCAGAGGAGATGGATATGAATAAACTGCCCATTTTTTACAATGATAACAGTAGAAACGATTGCAATTTCTGTATGCCCTAAAAGTGGTGTGGATCCTAACTTAGATTGATAATTTTTTACGTTTTTTTTGGGGGGGGGGGGTTACTTGTGAAGTGATCTCTGCAATCCATGCTTTATTCATATCCAAGTAACCCCCCCCCCCCCCAAAAAAAAACGTAAAAAATTATCAATCTAAGTTAGGATCCACACCACTTTTAGGGCATACAGAAATTGCAATCGTTTCTACTGTTATCATTGTAAAAAATGGGCAGTTTATTCGCTCAAGATGATGGCAAAAAACCTAGAGCAGGAAAATTTTGATTGGTTTTGGTAAAGTTCCGGTGCGACTATCAGTTTTATAGGATCTTCTGTTCATTTCTCTCCTAATTTTGTTGAAACTCGACAACTTTGAGGCAACGATTAAGTTTACCCGAATTTAGGGCAATTTCTTGCTACAATCGGAGCAGTTTGCATTTATTTGGCTATCGTGAAAAGGGGTTAGGTTTATTTCGTATAATTTTTTACAAAGAAAACTGACCTAAGATGAGAAAATGTGACGGACATATAAGCATGCATCCCATTTATCTAAATCACTTAGTTATCTTTCACGTATTTGAATGAACAAATTGATGTTAACATCAGTATTAATCCTTTGCAATTTGATGACAGCTATTTACGATATATTCAGCCACTACACACCAAAGTGATACCGAACTCCATACCAATAATCATTATAGATGATAACTAAGACTTATAACAACAAAGTTCGAGTAACGGGCATCTAAAATTGGGCTTTATGGGTTTATCCGGCTTCTCTTTCTGATTTCCTTTTGAAAATGACCCTGTTCCTTTTGCATTGCTTTGATGCGCAACTGCTGTCTAAAAGCACTTTGAGCAGAATGAGCGAAGAGTCAAACTAGCCTAGAGAAGTCAGAAAGATTTCACGCAAAATGTTAAACAAGCTATGCACTAAGCTAAAGAAAAAACTTTAGTACGACGAAGTAAAAAAAATAGGATCACTATAATAGCCACCTGGGAAGCTGAGGCGGCTATAAAAAATAGAAAATCCATGTCAAAGCAGCGCATGTGAACAACAACCACTAGCACGAAAGGGAAATTTGTTTCAAACAAAGAACTAGGCGCAGAATAGAACTATGGATTGGGAAAACCATTTAGAAAATCCGATCCAAAAAATCAAAAAACAGTAAAGATCAAAGTGACATTGCCGCATGTGAACAAAGAACCACTAGCGAGAAACCGAACTTTTGTTTAAACACGGTTTCCCCACTCTACTTTTGAAATAGAGTGAAAAAAATTAACGCCACAAACCACTCACTTTTTTGCTCCAATTCCTGTTTTGGCGTGACCAACATCACTACTCGAGTTTGACTTCAAAAATCATGAAAATGTGTGAACAGATCTTAAAGACAGCGCCCCAAAATAACTCAAATTCTTTCAATTGTAAAAAAAACACGATTTCCCCAATAATAGCCGCTATCGCTTCGCGGCGATTAAAAAGATGTTGCGCCGGCTGTAACAAAGCATAAATTCGCAGAGGAGATGGATATGAATCAAGCATGGATTGCAGAGATCACTTCACAAGTAACCCCCCCCCCCCCCCACCCAAAAAAAACGTAAAAAATTATCAATCTAAGTTAGGATCCGCGCCACTTTTACGGCATACAGAAATTGCAATGATTTCTACTGTTATCATTGTAAAAACTGAGCAGTTTATTCGCTCAAGATGATGGCAAAAAACCTGGAGCAGGAAAATTTTCATTGGTTTTGGCAAAGTCCCGGTGCGACTATCAGTTTTATAGGATCTTCTGTTCATTTCTCTCCTAATTTTGTTGAAACTCGACAACTTCGAGGCAACGATTAAGTTAACCCGAATTTTAGGGCAATTTCTTGCTACAATCGGAGCAGTTTGCATTTATTTGGCTATCGTGAAAAGGGGGTTAGGTTTACTTCGTATAATTTTTTACAAAGAAAACTGACCTAAAATGAGAAAATATGACGGGCATATAAGCATGCATCCCATTTATCTAAATCACGTTAGTTATCTTTCACGTATTTGAATTAACAAATTGATGTTAACATCAGTATTAATCCTTTGCAAATTGATGACAGCTATTTACGATATATTCAGCCACTACACACCAAAGTGATACCGAACTCCATACCAATAATCATTATAGATGATAACTAAGACTTATAACAACAAAGTTCGAGTAAAGGGCATCTTAAATTGGGCTTTAAGGGTTTATCCCGCTTCTCTTTCTGATTTTCTTTTAAAAATGACTCTGTTCCTTTTGCATTGCTTTGATGCGCAACTGCTGTCTAAAAGCACTTTGAGCAGAATGAGCGAAGAGTGAAACTAGCCTAGAGAAGTCAAAGATTTCAAGCAAAATGTAGAACAAGCTATGCACTAAGATAAGGAAAATTGTTAGAAGGACGAAGTAAAAAAAATAGGAGCACAAGAATAGCCGCCTGAGAATCTGAGGCGGCTATAAAAAATAGAAAATCCATGTCAAAGTAGCGCATGTGAACAACAACCACTAGCACGAAAGGGAAATTTGTTTCAAACAAAGAACTAGGCGCAGAATAGAACTATGGATTGGGAAAACCATTTAGAAAATCCGATCCAAAAAATCAAAAAACAGTAAAGATCAAAGTGACATTGCCGCATGTGAACAAAGAACCACTAGCGAGAAACCGAACTTTTGTTTAAACACGGTTTCCCCACTCTACTTTTGAAATAGAGTGAAAAAAATTCACGCCACAAACCACTCACTTTTTTGCTCCAATTCCTGTTTTGGCGTGACCAACATCACTACTCCAGTTTGACTTCAAAAATCATGAAAATGTGTGAACAGATCTTAAAGACAGCGCCCCAAAATAATTCAAATTCTTTCAATTGTAAAAAAAAACACGATTTCCCCAATAATAGCCGCTATCGCTTCGCGGGGATTAAAAAGATGTCGCGCCAGCTGTAACAAAGCATAAATTTGCAGAGGACATGGATATGAATCAAGCAAAGATTGCAGAGATCACTTCACAAGTAACCCCCCCACCCAAAAAAAACGTAAAAAACTATCAATCTAAGTTAGGATCCGCGCCACTTTTACGGCATACAGAAAATGCAATGGTTTCTACTGTTATCATTGTAAAAACTGAGCAGTTTATTCGCTCAAGATGATGGCAAAAAACCTGGAGCAGGAAAATTTTCATTGGTTTTGGCAAAGTCCCGGTGCGACTATCAGTTTTATAGGATCTTCTGTTCATTTCTCTCCTAATTTTGTTGAAACTCGACAACTTCGAGGCAACGATTAAGTTAACCCGAATTTTAGGGCAATTTCTTGCTACAATCGGAGCAGTTTGCATTTATTTGGCTATCGTGAAAAGGGGTTAGGTTTATTTCGTATAATTTTTTACAAAGAAAACTGACCTAAAATGAGAAAATATGACGGTCATATAAGCATGCATCCCATTTATCTAAATCACGTTAGTTATCTTTCACGTATTTGAATTAACAAATTGATGTTAACATCAGTATTAATCCTTTGCAATTTGATGACAGCTATTTACGATATATTCAGCCACTACACACCAAAGTGATACCGAACTCCATACCAATAATCATTATAGATGATAACTAAGACTTATAACAACAAAGTTCGAGTAACGGGCATCTTAAATTGGGCTTTATGGGTTTATCCCGCTTCTCTTTCTGATTTTCTTTTAAAAATGACTCTCTTCCTTTTGCATTGCTTTGATGCGCAACTGCTGTCTAAAAGCACTTTGAGCAGAATGAGCGAAGAGTGAAACTAGCCTAGAGAAGTCAAAGATTTCACGCGAAATGTTGAACAAGCTATGCACTAAGATCAGGAAAATTGTTAGTACCACGAAGTAAAAAAATAGGAGCACTAGAATAGCCGCCTGAGAATCTGAGGCGGCTATAAAAAATAGAAAATCCATGTCAAAGTAGCGCATGTGAACAACAACCACTAGCACAAAAGGGAAATTTGTTTCAAACAAAGAACTAGGCGCAGAATAGAACTATCGATTGGGAAAACCATTTAGAAAATCCGATCCAAAAAATCAAAAAACAGTAAAGATCAAAGTGGCATTGCCGCATGTGAACAAAGAACCACTAGCGAGAAACCGAACTTTTTGTTTAAACACGGTTTCCCCACTCTACTTTTGAAATAGAGTGAAAAAAATTCACACCACAAACCACTCACATTTTTGCTCCACTTCCTGTTTTGGCGTGACCAAAATCACTACTCCAATTTGACTTCAAAAATCATGAAAATGTGTGAACAGATCTTAAAGACAGCGCCCCAAAATAATTCAAATTCTTTCAATTGTAAAAAAAAACACGATGTCCCCAATAATAGCCGCTATTGCTTCGCGGCGATTAAAAAGATGTTGCGCCGGCTGTAACAAAGTATATATTCGCAGAGGAGATGGATATGAATGAAGCATGGAATGCAGAAATCACTTCACAAGTAACCCCCCCCCCCCCCAAACGTAAAAAATTATCAATCTAAGTTAGGATCCACACCACTTTTACGGCATACAGAAATTGCAATCGTTTCTACTGTTATCATTGTAAAAACTGAGCAGTTTATTCGCTCAAGATGATGGCAAAAAACCTAGAGCAGGAAAATTTTGATTGGTTTTGGTAATGTTCCGGTGCAACTATCAGTTTTATAGGATCTTCTGTTCATTTCTCTCCTAATTTTGTTGAAACTCGATAACTTCGAGGCAACGATTAAGTTTACCCGAATTTTAGGGCAACTTGTTGCTACAATCGGAGCAGTTTGCATTCATTTGGCTCGGAGTTTGCATCAAAGTTTTTTGATCATGCATATTTCTTCTCACAAGATGGCTTCCACATAAAAAGCGCCCCATAATCAGATATCGATTTTTAGCGAAGGTTTGTCTTGTTATTACCACATACATCAATCGAATGTCCTGTATCCATGAATTGTTATCAAGTCTAGAAGTCTAGTTAAAATCTCATTTTACCAGCTAAAGAAGTATCTAAAATACGTCAGTTTTTAAAAATTGATTGCATTGATAAAAGAACATTTTCTCCATTCTGCAAATCCACCAGGTCAAGGAGAAATTAATGCATTTTTCATTACTTACATTGAAAACTTTATCTATTGGTTTACACACTGTTTGGGCATAATTGTTGGAGTATTATATTTGAAGACACCTCAACGTGAGAGGTCTTAAAGCGAAATTCTATTAACATCGAATGAACGTACTCGCGTAGTAGTTGATTCAATCTTGGGTCCCTGCGCTACAACTGTCGTGTCATCTGGAAGACCATCTTCGTCGTTGCTGGGAATAACAGTCGAAGAAGGAGTCACAGTGTCAATGTCAATCACCTCTGGGGGAGTTGAGAGTCCCTCGTCATCGTGAACATTAAAAGAAACGTGGAGACCATTTGATGACGTCACTGGGGGACCTCGGGGTGATGGGTTGTCAGTGTTTGTGGCGTTGGGGTCAAACAAGGTCACTTGATCTGATATTACAGTGTCAGAGTCCATCTCTCAATTCTGGAAAACAAGGACATCTCAGTATCTTCAGGAGTTCTCAGCCGTTCAGAAAATCGGCGGCAAGCATAAAAGGGCAGCTGATTTTCACTTCGAGTCAAACTGGTGTTCAAAAAAACTGGGATATATTTCGCGCTATGCCTGGTTTAACGTTCTGAGAACCACCGCCGATCCAGCATTTGGTCCTGTTTCATCCAGAAAACGTTTGAACCTCCCATGTTTAGTGCAATTCAGATTTTTTTCAGCATCAAAAGTAAAGATTGAACAGATGAACTTTTAGGAAAAGCGATGATCGAGATTGGTCTCAATTAATAAGCTTTTCTAGCTACTAAAATTAGGCCATTCCCAAATGTCCACAACAGTTCAAGAAATTGTAATCTAAATCAATAGTACATTTGGAAGCTTGAAACAATTGCCTCGAAAAAATGGCAAAAAATGAGCGAATTTAACCCGAAATGTCCTCAGTTGGCACCAAACCTTTGCTCACTTTAAACCTCACTAAAGACCAAAAGCATTGATTGATTGCATTGAATAAACAGACACAGAAGGTTTATTGTTAAATATTACTGAAGAAACATCAATAAATTGAACAGAAATAGAAACAAAAACATTGAGGAAGTTTTGCACAAATCATAAACTTTTTTGTGAGTACATTGAAGCAATCGTGGGATCGGAGAAAAAATATAAGTAAAATACCATATATGCATTTTAGTTATCCTGACACCACAAAAAGGGTGAAAGAACTACACTCGACTTTGTTTTATTCGATCAATATAATCAATACGGAAAGTTTTAGGTGATATTATAAGAAAGCTCATGCAGCTTTGAAAATTTCGACAAGCAACTTTTCTGTTTTTTCGCGGAGTTATTTTAGTCCAAACATTCTGATTATTCTCGAAGTAATTACGCTAGCATTGTGAACTATGACTAAATATTCTTTTTAATCGTCTCGATAATCAATAGCTTTTGTACTCTCTAAAAAAACATTTTAACAATTTGTGCAACCTCTACCAGAATTGGCGCTTAAGAAGCCGAACTTCTGAAACTTTGCTTCTAGTTGTAAAATCTGATTTGCAAAATTCAGCTCAAATATTTTAAATTTTAAAAAGGAACCAAACAAAACACTAACTGCTCACGTTTTTCTATAACATAACCGACAAACGTCGGGCGAATTGCTCTCAAACGACCCGAGAGCAGTTGGCTTCGTCAGTAGCTAGCCAAGGTTAATTGAGGCTTTAGCTTGATTCGACTCTGCAAATTTTACTTTTCTAGCCTTGTTAGAAAGTAAACAAAAAAACTGATATTTAAAAAAATTTGCAAAAAACTCCATTTAAAAAAAGCTTCCAAATTTCACAGTGAAAATGTTCAAAGATATTTTTTGTTTCCGGTGTTATGTCAAATTACCACTCTGTAAGACTTGAAAAGCTTCGTTGGCCAGTAATGATCGATAAACTCAGAAAATGACATTATCAAAAATTTTGAAAACAATCACAAAATCTTGCTAAAATTCAAGATACTAAAATCTTTAAAACCATTTCATTGTCTCAAGAGACTATCCAGTATCCCTATTTCAAGCTTTAAAAAGATTCACTGGCTCAAAACGATCCATGAACTTGGAACATGGTTTTAATTTTCCGAAAATTCGAAAATGAATTATATAAAAAAATTGCTAAGGCTGGAGTTATTAACATTTTGATAACCATCCATTCCATCAACTCTAGCAACTATGCTACAGCTTATCATCAAACCTTGGAGGAGGTCCCTAGGACTCTGGTGCCAGGAAAATGATTAATTCAAAAAGATTTTTTAAAAAAATGAAAAAATTGCAAACAATTTTAAAAATGCTGATATTGAAATCATAAAACACACTATTACATCTAGAAGCTATGTAGTAAACTCTCATCAAAACCTTGAGGAGGTTATGTGGCTCTTGAAGTTAAATAAGAAACTACTTAAATTTGTAATAATTACAGTTGAAAACTTACCAATGGCCAAAAAAAACATTTTTAAATAACTAATAATCAAACCCTAGCGGAGATTTTCTGTACGGCTGAAAAACCAGAATAATGACAATAAATGTCAAAAATTAGAAAATTGCAAGTTTTGTAAAAAAAAAATGCGAAAATTCGTGGTGTTGAAATCCTGAAAAACATTCCATTACTTTTAGAAACTATACAGTAACCTATTAACAAACCCCAGAGGAGGTTCGTCTGACCTTGACGCCGGAACAACCTCAAAACCGACAAAAATTTTTAAGAAACTGCTACTGTCGAAAAAAATACTACTTTCGAAGTTTTATCAGAAAAATCGTCTAAAATTGCTATATTAAAAAATTGAAAGCTATTCCATGGCAAATAAAAAAATTTCCCAATTTATTATCAAACCCTTAAGGATCTTTTCTGGCCTCTACGTCTAGAAAGACGTGAATAAGGAAAATTTTAAAAAATTGAAAAAATTTGCAAGTTTTGTCAAAAAAATGCTAAGATTCATGATGTTAAAATGCTGGAACCATTCCACTACCACTAGAAACTATGCTATAGCCTATTATAAAACCCTAGAGGAGGTTCCTTGACACCTAGGGCTGAAAGAACAAAAAATGACAAAAAATTTTCAAAAAAACTTGAAACAAATTGTGAAAATTAGCATAAAATTGCGTGTTTTTAGCAATCGGTTGTTCGAACGTAGCCACGGGGGGGGGGTTACATCGGGGGCTGATGGGGAAGCAGGCGGGGGGGGGGGGCGAGTGGGCAACAGTGGGATGGGGGCAACAGCGCAGTGGGGGCGGGGTGGGGGCAATAGGGGGTGGGGCCGGGGTCAACAGTGGGGTGGGGGTTTCTTCAACCTCCCTTCACACCATAAATACAAGTCTCCAAAACATTTTGAGCTGAGGCAGAGCTGAAAGGGTCTAAGAGCACTTAATGCCCGCTGGGCGCTACCTGTTTATCCCGTTTTTGAGGACCTGTTTATCCCGTTTTTGAAATCAAAAGCGTCAGGCGATAAATCGGTCAAGCAAAAAATCGCATTAAAAAAGACCGACAGGACTAATATAATTGCTACAAAATTTGTTTGAGAGTAACTAATTATGTCCTATACATATAGAAGGGTTTTACATATAGGGTTTTACAATGTCCTATACATATAGAAGGGAAAAATTATTAGATGTTTTGCTCAGTTAGAGAGATCACTAGAACTTCTGTTGAAAAGTGCGTCAAGGTCTGCTCACTTTGATGGAATTAACTGTCCAAATTTCTGTGAAAAATCCTCAATTTTTATCTTCCCGCTTTTCTCGCAGTTTATAGGATCTTCTGTTCAATTCTCTCCTAATTTTGTTGAAACTAGGAGTTTTTTTAAATATCAAATTTTTTATTTGCCATGGAATAGCTTTCAATTTTTTAATATAGCAAATTTAGACGATTTTTCTGATAAAACTTCGAAAGTAGTATTTTTTTCGACAAATATTTTAATATTTGATATTTAAAAAAAACCAAAAAAAAACTGATATTTAAAAAAATTTGCAAAAAACTCCATTTAAAAAAAGCTTCCAAATTTCACAGTGAAAATGTTCAAAGATATTTTTTGTTTCCGGTGTTATGTCAAATTACCACTCTGTAAGACTTGAAAAGCTTCGTTGGCCAGTAATGATCGATAAACGCAATGACATTATCAAAAATTTTGAAAACAATCACAAAATCTTGCTAAAATTCAAGATACTAAAATCTTTAAAACCATTTCATTGTCTCAAGAGACTATCCAGTATCCCTATTTCAAGCTTTAAAAAGATTCACTGGCTCAAAACGATCCATGAACTTGGAACATGGTTTTAATTTTCCGAAAATTCGAAAATGAATTATATAAAAAAATTGCTAAGGCTGGAGTTATTAACATTTTGATAACCATCCATTCCATCAACTCTAGCAACTATGCTACAGCTTATCATCAAACCTTGGATGAGGTCCCTAGGACCCTGGTGCCAGGAAAAATGATTACTTCGAAAAGATTTTTTTAAAAAATGAAAAAATTGCAAACAATTTTAAAAATGCTGATATTGAAATCATAAAACACACTATTACATCTAGAAGCTATGTAGTAAACTCTCATCAAAACCTTGAGGAGGTTATGTGGCTCTTGAAGTTAAATAAGAAACTGCTAAAATTTGTAATAATTACAGTTGAAAACTTACCAATGGCCAAAAAAAAAACATTTTTAAATAACTAATAATCAAACCCTAGCGGAGATTTTCTGTACGGCTGAAAAACCAGAATAATGACAATAAATGTCAAAAATTAGAAAATTGCAAGTTTTGTAAAAAAAAAATGCGAAAATTCGTGGTGTTGAAATCCTGAAAAACATTCCATTACTTTTAGAAACTATACAGTAACCTATTAACAAACCCCAGAGGAGGTTCGTCTGACCTTGACGCCGGAACAACCTCAAAACCGACAAAAATTTTCAAGAAACTGCTACTGTCGAAAAAAATACTACTTTCGAAGTTTTATCAGAAAAATCGTCTAAATTTGCTATATTAAAAAATTGAAAGCTATTCCATGGCAAATAAAAAATTTTCCCAATTTATTATCAAACCCTTAAGGATCTTTTCTGGCCTCTACGTCTAGAAAGACGTGAATAAGGAAAATTTTAAAAAATTGAAAAAATTTGCACGTTTTGTCAAAAAAATGCTAAGATTCATGATGTTAAAATGCTGGAACCATTCCATTCTCACTAGAAACTATGCTATAGCCTATTATAAAACCCTAGAGAAGGTTCCTTGACACCTAGGGCTGAAAGAACAAAAAATGACAAAAAATTTTCAAAAAACTCGAAACAAATTGTGAAAATTAGCATAAAATTGCGTGTTTTTAGCAATCGGTTGTTCGAACGTAGCCACGGGGGGGTTACATCGGGGGCTGATGGGGAAGGCGGGGGGGGGGAGTGGGCAACAGTGGGATGGGGGCAACACCGCAGTGGGGGCGGGGTGGGGGCAATAGGGGGTGGGGCCGGGGTCAACAGTGGGGTGGGGGTTTCTTCAACCTCCCTTCACACCATAAATACAAGTCTCCAAAACATTTTGAGCTGAGGCAGAGCTGAAAGGGTCTAAGAGCACTTAATGCCCGCTGGGCGCTACCTGTTTATCCCGTTTTTGAGGACCTGTTTATCCCGTTTTTGAAATCAAAAGCGTCAGGCGATAAATCGGTCAAGCAAAAAATCGCATTAAAAAAGACCGACAGGACTATAATAATTGCTACAAAATTTGTTTGAGAGTAACTAATTATGTCCTATACATATAGAAGGGTTTTACAATGTCCTATACATATAGAAGGGAAAAATTATTAGATGTTTTGCTCAGTTAGATCACTAGAACTTCTGTTGAAAAGTGCGTCAAGGTCTGCTCACTTTGATGGAATTAACTGTCCAAATTTCTGTGAAAAATCCTCAATTTTTATCTTCCCGCTTTTCTCGCAGTTTATAGGATCTTCTGTTCATTTCTCTCCTAATTTTGTTGAAACTAGGAGTTTTTTTAAATATCAAATTTTTTATTTGCCATGGAATAGCTTTCAATTTTTTAATATAGCAAATTTAGACGATTTTTCTGATTAAACTTCGAAAGTAGTATTTTTTTCGACAAATATTTTAATATTTGATATTTAAAAAAAAACCAAAAAAAAAACTGATATTTAAAAAAATTTGCAAAAAACTCCATTTAAAAAAAGCTTCCAAATTTCACAGTGAAAATGTTCAAAGATATTTTTTGTTTCCGGTGTTATGTCAAATTACCACTCTGTAAGACTTGAAAAGCTTCGTTGGCCAGTAATGATCGATAAACTCAGAAAATGACATTATCAAAAATTTTGAAAACAATCACAAAATCTTGCTAAAATTCAAGATACTAAAATCTTTAAAACCATTTCATTGTCTCAAGAGACTATCCAGTATCCCTATTTCAAGCTTTAAAAAGATTCACTGGCTCAAAACGATCCATGAACTTGGAACATGGTTTTAATTTTCCGATAATTCGAAAATGAATTATATAAAAAAAATTGCTAAGTCTGGAGTTATTAACATTTTGATAACCATCCATTCCATCAACTCTAGCAACTATGCTACAGCTTATCATCAAACCTTGGAGGAGGTCCCTAGGACCCTGGTGCCAGTAAAAATGATTAATTCGAAAAGATTTTTTTAAAAAATGAAAAAATTGCAAACAATTTTAAAAATGCTGATATTGAAATCATAAAACACACTATTACATCTAGAAGCTATGTAGTAAACTCTCATCAAAACCTTGAGGAGGTTATGTGGCTCTTGAAGTTAAATAAGAAACTGCTAAAATTTGTAATAATTACAGTTGAAAACTTACCGATGGCCAAAAAAAACATTTTTAAATAACTAATAATCAAACCCTAGCGGAGATTTTCTGTACGGCTGAAAAACCAGAATAATGACAATAAATGTCAAAATTAGAAAATTGCAAGTTTTGTAAAAAAAAATGCGAAAATTCGTGGTGTTGAAATCCTGAAAAACATTCCATTACTTTTAGAAACTATACAGTAACCTATTAACAAACCCCAGAGGAGGTTCGTCTGACCTTGACGCCGGAACAACCTCAAAACCGACAAAAATTTTCAAGAAACTGCTACTGTCGAAAAAAATATTACTTTCGAAGTTTTATCAGAAAAATCGTCTAAATTTGCTATATTAAAAAATTGAAAGCTATTCCATGGCAAATAAAAAATTTTCCCAATTTATTATCAAACCCTTAAGGATCTTTTCTGGCCTCTACGTCTAGAAAGACGTGAATAAGGAAAATTTTAAAAAATAGAAAAAATTTGCACGTTTTGTCAAAAAAATGCTAAGATTCATGATGTTAAAATGCTGGAACCATTCCATTCTCACTAGAAACTATGCTATAGCCTATTATAAAACCCTAGAGAAGGTTCCTTGACACCTAGGGCTGAAAGAACAAAAAATGACAAAAAATTTTCAAAAAACTCGAAACAAATTGTGAAAATTAGCATAAAATTGCGTGTTTTTAGCAATCGGTTGTTCGAACGTAGCCACGGGGGGGTTACATCGGGGGCTGATGGGGAAGGCGGGGGGGGGGGGCGAGTGGGCAACAGTGGGATGGGGGCAACAGCGCAGTTGGGGGCGGGGTGGGGGCAATAGGGGGTGGGGCCGGGGTCAACAGTGGGGTGGGGGTTTCTTCAACCTCCCTTCACACCATAAATACAAGTCTCCAAAACATTTTGAGCTGAGGCAGAGCTGAAAGGGTCTAAGAGCACTTAATGCCCGCTGGGCGCTACCTGTTTATCCCGTTTTTGAGGACCTGTTTATCCCGTTTTTGAAATCAAAAGCGTCAGGCGATAAATCGGTCAAGCAAAAAATCGCATTAAAAAAGACCGACAGGACTAATATAATTGCTACAAAATTTGTTTGAGAGTAACTAATTATGTCCTATACATATAGAAGGGTTTTAGATATAGGGTTTTACAATGTCCTATACATATAGAAGGGAAAAATTATTAGATGTTTTGCTCAGTTAGAGAGATCACTAGAACTTCTGTTGAAAAGTGCGTCAAGGTCTGCTCAGTTTGACGGAATTAACTGTCCAAATTTCTGTGAAAAATCCTCAATTTTTATCTTCCCGCTTTTCATTGCGCAGAGTTCCTGATTGCGCAATCAAGCACACAACCTGTTTTCTATAAGCGTTCCAAAACTTACTCAGTAGTATTGAACACAGAAACTGTAGTAGCTAAGAAAACTTGCAATAAAATTTAAAAAAAAATAAAATTTTTATTTTCAAAGATATCTTATCATGTCTAACTTTTTGCTTTTCTGAAGTTTCTGAAATTATAAAGTCTTAATATTAATGATAGCTGCATAAAAACAAATTTTATGGCTTTCTATTTGACGACGTATCTGGTTTTCTTTCATATCGACCATTTAAAAAACCCAAAAGGACACAAACTCTTGTTTCCTCTTTTTCTAAGACAACGCCTCGTCAAATAATCAAACTGTTACACTTTCTATTTTAAATTTTCGTAATAGTTGAGGGGAGAGAAATTGGATTGTTTTCAACTGCTTCACTATCGCACTTTCCTTTTGTATCGCCGCTTATGCATTGTTTTAACAATTCAAAGAATTTGAATTGTATTGGGGCGCTGTCTTTTTTACGACTCGAAGAGGAGTATTGGAGAATTCCTTTTTCTTAATCAATTTTTGAAGTGAATTTTGAAGCGGGAAATGAAACGCGTGAAAAAAATTAGAGTGATTTTGGTGCTGAACAAAAGTGAAGAGCGGAGCGAAAAGAGTGGTTTTTGTTCACACCGCTGTTTTTGAGAGAGCGAGAAATTGATGTGTGAAAAAATTTTTTCTAGGCGAGCGAATTTTTTTTGTTCACGTGCGGCTTTTAAAAGCAGTTTTTTGCAACTTTTGGTGGTTATGATTATAATATTGTATTAGTTTTAGGTTTGTTTTGATAGTTGAAGGTGGCAAGTAGTTAATTTGATTTCTAATGCTTATTTGGAGGTTTTTGATCAGTTTTGCTGATTTTTAGACGAAATTTAATGAATTTTTACCTGTTTTATTTGTTTTACCGCTTTAAGTGGTATTTTAATAGAAGCTTGTTACTTAAGGAATTGTAGGATACCAATTGACTAAAGTTTTATTGGTATAAATCATTTTTTTCTAAGGAAAAATGACAAAATTGAGAAATTTTAAACCATTTTTCTCATTTTTTGAAGTTTTTCTCTTTTTTAAATCTTACACAAGTGTCTTACCCACCCCATTATAACTTGCCCATTGTTTTGTGCGAGTTTTTCATTGCTCTAATTGCAAAGGAACCTTATTGAAAAAATTGAAAAAATTTGCACTTTTTGTCAAAAAAATGCTAAGATTCATGATGTTAAAATGCTGGAACCATTCCACTACCACTAGAAACTATGCTATAGCCTATTATAAAACCCTAGAGGAGGTTCCTTGACACCTAGGGCTGAAAGAACAAAAAATGACAAAAAATTTTTAAAAAAAAATTGAAACAAATTGTGAAAATTAGCATAAAATTGCGTGTTTTTAGCAATCGGTTGTTCGAACGTAGCCACGGGCGGGGGGGGGTTGCATCGGGGGCTGATGGGGAAGGAGGCGGGGGTGGGGGGAGTGGGCAACAGTGGGATGGGGGCAACAGCGCAGTGGGGGCGGGGTGGGGGCAATAGGGGGTGGGGCCGGGGTCAACACAAGGGTGGGGGTTTCTTCAACCTCCCTTCACACCATAAATACAAGTCTCCAAAACATTTTGAGCTGAGGCAGAGCTGAAAGGGTCTAAGAGCACTTAATGCCCGCTGGGCGCTACCTGTTTATCCCGTTTTTGAGGACCTGTTTATCCCGTTTTTGAAATCAAAAGCGTCAGACGATAAATCGGTCAAGCAAAAAATCGCATTAAAAAAGACCGACAGGACTAATATAATTGCTACAAAATTTGTTTGAGAGTAACTAATTATGTCCTATACATATAGAAGGGTTTTACAATGTCCTATACATATAAAAGGGAAAAAATCATTAGATGTTTTGCTCAGTTAGAGAGATCACTAGAACTTCTGTTGAAAAGTGCGTCAAAGTCTGCTCAGTTTGACGGAATTAACTGTCCAAATTTCTGTGAAAAATCCTCAATTTTTATCTTCCCGCTTTTCATTGCGCAGAGTTCCTGATTGCGCAATCAAGCACACAACCTGTTTTCTATAAGCGTTCCAAAACTTACTCAGTAGTATTGAACACAGAAACTGTAGTAGCTAAGAAAACTTGCAATAAAATTTTAAAAAAATGAAATTTTTATTTTCAAAGATATCTTATCATGTCTATCTTTTTGCTTTTCTGAAGTTTCTGAAATTATAAAGTCTTAAAATTAATAATAGCTGCATAAAAACAAATTTTATGGCTTTCTATTTGACGACGTATCTGGTTTTCTTTCATATCGACCATCTAAAAAAACCTAAAAGGACACAAACTCTTGTTTCCTCTTTTTCTAAGACAACGCCTCGTCAAATAATCAAACTGTTTTACTTTCTATTTTAAATTTTCGTAATAGTTGAGGGGAGAGAAATCGGATTGTTTTCAACTGCTTCACTATCGCACTTTCCTTTTGTATCGCCGCTTGTGCATTGTTTTTACAACTCAAAGAATTTGAATTGTATTGGGGCGCTGTCTTTTTTATGACTCGAAGAGGAGTATTGGAGAAGTCCTTTTTCTTAATCAATTTTTGGAGTGAATTTTGAAGCGGGAAATGAAACGCGTAAAAATTGGAGTGATTTTTGGTGCTGAACAAAAGTGAAGAGCGGAGCGAAAGGAGAGTGGTTTTTGTTCACACTGCTGTTTTTGAGAGAGCGAGAAATTGATGTGTGAAGGAGGCGGGAAGGAGGCGGGGGGGGGGGGGAGTGGGCAACAGTGGGATGGGGGCAACAGCGCAGTGGGGGCGGGGGAGGGGTGGGGGCAATAGGGGGTGGGGCCGGGGTCAACAGTGGGATGGGGGTTTCTTCAACCTCCCTTCACACCATAAATACAAGTCTCCAAAACATTTTGAGCTGAGGCAGAGCTGAAAGGGTCTAAGAGCACTTAATGCCCGCTGGGCGCTACCTGTTTATCCCGTTTTTGAAATCAAAAGCGTCAGACGATAAATCAGTCAAGCAAAAAATCGCATTAAAAAAGACCGACAGGACTAATATAATTGCTACAAAATTTGTTTGAGAGTAACTAATTATGTCCTATACATATAGAAGGGTTTTACAATGTCCTATACATATAGAAGGGAAAAAATCATTAGATGTTTTGCTCAGTTAGAGAGATCACTAGAACTTCTGTTGAAAAGTGCGTCAAAGTCTGCTCAGTTTGACGGAATTAACTGTCCAAATTGCTGTGAAAAATCCTCAATTTTTATCTTCCCGCTTTTCATTGCGCAGAGTTCCTGATTGCGCAATCAAGCACACAACCTGTTTTCTATAAGCGTTCCAAAACTTACTCAGTAGTATTGAACACAGAAACTGTAGTAGCTAAGAAAACTTGCAATAAAATTTAAAAAAAAATAAAATTTTTATTTTCAAAGATATCTTATCATGTCTAACTTTTTGCTTTTCTGAAGTTTCTGAAATTATAAAGTCTTAATATTAATAATAGCTGCATAAAAACAAATTTTATGGCTTTCTATTTGACGACGTATCTGGTTTTCTTTCATATCGACCATTTAAAAAAACCTAAAAAGACACAAACTCTTGTTTCCTCTTTTTCTAAGACAACGCTTCGTCAAATAATCAAACTGTTTTACTTTCTATTTTAAATTTTCGTAATAGTTGAGGGGAGAGAAATTGGATTGTTTTCAACAGCTTCACTATCGCACTTTCCTTTTGTATCGCCGCTTGTGCATTGTTTTTACAACTCAAAGAATTTGAATTGTATTGGGGCGCTGTCTTTTTTATGACTCGAAGAGGAGTATTGGAGAAGTCCTTTTTCTTAATCAATTTTTGGAGTGAATTTTGAAGCGGGAAATGAAACGCGTAAAAATTGGAGTGATTTTTGGTGCCGAACAAAAGTGAAGAGCGGAGCGAAAGGAGAGTGGTTTTTGTTCACACCGCTGTTTTTGAGAGAGCGAGAAATTGATGTGTGAAAAAATTTTTTCTAAGCGAGCAAATTTTTTTGTTCACGTGCGGCTTTTAAAAGCAGTTTTTTGCAACTTTTGATGGTTATGAGGTTTGATTACGATATTGTATTAGTTTTAGGTTTGTTTTGACAGGAATTGAAGGTTGCAAGTAGTTAATTTGATTTTTAATGCTAATTTGAAGGTTTTTGATCAGTTTTGCTGACTTTTAGACGAAATTTAATGAATTTTTACTTGTTTTTTTTGTTTTACTGCTTTAAGTGGGGATTTGAATAGAAGCTTGTTACTTAAGGAATTGTAGGATACCATTTGACTAAAGTTTTAATGGTATAAATCTTTTTTCTAAGGAAAAATGACCAAATAAATGAGAAATTTTTAACCATTTTTCTCATTTTTTGCAGTTTTTCTCTTTTTTTAATCTTACACAAAAGTCTTACCCACCCTATTATAACTTGCCCATTGTTTTGTGCAAGTTTTTCATTGCTCTAATTGCAAAGAAACCTTATTCGGCTTTATGTTTCCTTGTACTAATAAAAAAATCTCATTTAGTTTTTATAGTTTTTTTGTTGAATTTGTTGTTGAATGCCGTTTCTATTCCTTAATCTTTTATGGCATTTGTGGAGGTTTAGGGTTCATAATAGTTGTTCTAGTTGTTTAGTAATAATTATGGGCAATTTTGGATATTAATCATTTTTTTGTTGAAAAATATGACAAATGGCGAAAATTGGAACTATTTTTTTCTTTGGAATTTTTCCGGTTTTTTCTGTTTTTTGAGAAAAGTTTCTTAGGCTATTATGGCTTGTCTATTGTTTTGCGAGCATCTGGTTCCCCTAATGGCTGAAAAGAATTTTTCTTTGGATTTATATGCTTTTGTAATGTTAAGAAATGTACTAACTTTTTCAAGTTTTTTAGTGCAAGTTGTTTTTGAGAGCTTTTTTCATAATTTGACCTCAAGTATTTTTAAAACATTCACTTAAGTGGTTTTAGTAAGTACTAGTTGTTTTGATGAAGTAATTTTGGCAGAGATAAATATTTCGGGATCTCAAGTTATGACAAAATTGGATAAGATTTTTTTATTATATGTTAACAGACTTGATTTTTTTGTTTTTACTTTTCGTTTTATGTTTTGGTTTTGAGAAAATCATAAAATAGTGTAGGCAAGTTTTTTCTGATGAGTAGCTGGATGGCGGTTAAATAGATTTTCACTTAGAGTCGTTTCCGGAATTCTTCCGGCTATGTTTTTTTTTAAGATTTGTTCACACATTTTCATGATTTTTGAAGTCAAATTGGAGTAGTGATTTTGGTCACGCCGAAACAGGAAATGGAGATAAAAAGCGAGTGGTCTTGCGGCGTGAATTTTTTTCGCTCTAATTTTAAAGTAGAGTGCGAAAATGGTGTTTGAACAAAAATTCGGTTTCTCGGTAGTGGTTTTTTGTTCACATGCGGCAATTTCACTCTGATTTTTACTGTTTTTTCGATTTTTTGCATCGGATTTTTTTCTAAATGGTTTTCCCAATCCTTTCACAGCTCATTCTAGGCCTAGTTTTTTGTTTGAATTAAATTTTCATTTCTAGCTAGTGGTTTTTTTGTTCACATGCGGCTTTTGACATTGTTTTTTTTTCTTATTTTTTTATCTGATTTTTTAAAAAGCGGTTTTCTCAATTCACTCATAGTCTATTCTAGGTCTAGTTTTTCTGTTTAGTCAATGAAAATTCTTTGAATTGTACGCCAGGACTTGTCCTGCTATGTTTTTTAATTTCAAGGTATATCTTTGTTTAGTTGCAAAACAGAATAGATCCAAACTTTCTTTACGAGCCGAGTTGCTCTACTCAAGGATTATTTGTACTCTCGAAGTTGACATGTTAGTCCGTTTTGCCAGTCTATACGCAAGGCCTTGCTCTACTAGCGGACACCCGAAATTAACAATCTCAGGTATTCGCTAAGGTTTTCGACAGTCTGTCTCAGTCAATTTATGTAGTCATCTTTGTTTCTCAACTACAACGCTGATTGCTAAACAAGACAAAGGTTTTATTGCCAGATACAAATGACATTCGTTCATATGGTCGCCAACGTGCAATTCATAAAATAAAAACCCGATTGCCCGGGTTCGTTATATCAAATTGAAGACCAAATTGTGTGGTCCCATGTTCAGCATCTATGTTGATGTTAATTGAAGCGAGTTTACTGATGTTGATTGATTCCATAAGCTGATTTAGTTATCACAAATAACCACGGGTTTTGATTAATAGTTGTTGTTTTCTGCCTAATCAATTTTCTTCCTAATCCGTGTATACTGATTATTGAGTCTCCTTGCTATTGAACGAATGTAACGCGAAACATAATATTGTCGAAAACAACACTAAAAACTGAACACACTACACTGCCTTTCGCAAGAAGAGATAATTGTCCAACGCTGTCATGTAGTAGACACATTTGAATGAATCTGAACAATTTCAATGCTAGTGCCAATAAAATCACTCTTTTCATTAAAGGATGAGATGCTATATTTGGATTAAGAATCATTAAGAACAATTCTTGTTAATTTAGTGCTGCCTCTATTAGCTGCTCTCAAAAAACCTTCATTTAGAGTGACATATATTTACTTGACCTTATAGTGAGTAAGTCACTTGTGACCAAAAACTTAATCGCGCGAATGAACAAAAAAATTCGGTCCACTAAGGATGAGAAAAGACGTCACGAACGCACTTCTTTAGAAATTGCATGAACGAATTAACAAAAAGCAGATTTGAAGGGGTTGTGACGTCATATGGTCGTAACAAAAATCGCGACGACGACGACGACCTACAATTCAAAAAATTTACATTGACGAAAAAAACAAGACCTAGGATTTTATATGACTGGAATGGGAAAACCATTTAGAAAAAAACATTTAAAAAATCGAAAAAACAGTAAACATCGAAGTGAAAATGCCACATGTGAACAAAACCACTAGCCAATTTTTCTTCATATGCCGTTTTCTCACACTACTTAAAAATTAGAGTGAAAAAATTTTACGCCGCAAAACCACTCGTATTTTCGCTCCACTTCCTGCTTCGGCGACACCAAAATCGTTGCTTCAATTTGACTTCAAAATTCATGAAAATGTGTAAACAGATAAAAATACAGCGCCCCAATACAATTCAAATTTTTTTAATTGTAAAAATTGACCAAGAAAAGGCCAATATTAGCCCCATCTATCGCTGTGCGGATACTACTAAACTCAACTGAACAAATTAAGGAAAGAAAACTTTATTGTAGATTTTTTCACTAAAAAGTGCTTTTACAAAAATTACAACAGAAGTACTATACAAAAATTTAAAACGAAGACTTTCTGATTCTAAGGCCATCTATTAAAATTCATAATTATTAACACATTTACAAAAAAGCACTGAGCCGTTAAGTTTTGGGAATTTAGATTAAATCTTGGTTCAAGGTGATATGCATTAAAATAATCGGAATAAATTTTCGCACTCCAAAAGGATTCTTCGTGCTAGACGTCACAGGTTACGAATCAAAGTGGGGCGGTGCTTTTCGTGTCTGATCACCCATCGAGGATACACATCAACAACTTCTTGCATCTTAGAGATCCAGGAGTTCAAAGCTGGATCCAATGGTCTGTCTAATAACACCTGTGAGCCTATCTTCATATATCTGATGGAGGGATGGTTGTATATATCAGTTTGATGCTCAACAATAAAGCTTGCTAGAAACTTTGCGTCCTTTAATCCAATGGCGTCGATACTAAATACTTTTAACTGGCTCTGAATATTGAAAAGGTGCATGAAGGGTGAAAAGTAGAGGTTGAAATTCTCCTCGTTATTGCAATAGAGACAAAACACAAACAGCTCTAGATTCCAATTGAATCTAGAAAAATCTTCAACTGTGAAAAAATCTCTTTCTTCTCTGTCCCGCATTAATCTTAGTTTCTTCACGCGACCACAGTTTCTGAAGCTGTCCATAATTGAGTAAGTAACACACAAAGTATGACAACATAAGGGAAGTTTTGAAAAATTCAAACCCACCCACAAAGCAGAACTCCAAGCATCTGGAGTCAAATGCAAGTATCTTAAAGAAGGGAAACAGTTGCAAATGATTCTAGGCAGAAATGTCGGATCACCTTCTTGGTCAAAAATTATAAGTGTCAAAATTGATCTTAGTTCAAAATCATCAGGCAAAATTGAACCCGGTAAAGATTTCATTTCAAGTCTCGTAAGATTGCTTAATAACGACAGTAGTGTGAGCGATTTTACATTCTTCAAACCAACAGTGTTTAGACTTGGAAGTGTTGTATTCATTATCGTGAAATCTTGTTCTTCAAGCTCGCTGAACGAATGGCGATCTAAGCGGAAACTGACAACATTTTTTCGCTGTCTTTCTGGAATAAACAAAAGATGATCGTAACGAGGTAGGCACATCTCTATTTTAATATGTATATTCATAACGTCTAAAAAGCATCTATCAGCTAACCGGTCGAAAATGCTTTCTATCAAGGGACGCAAGCCCAAAACAAAATCATCAAGGGCAAAAAATTTTACGCTTCCTTCGCAGACTTTTGCAAGATTTTCAAAAAAGGTTTCAAAATGTTCGGGCATTCCTTTAACCACCTCATCGTCATAGCTTTCTGCTTCAATAATATCCTTTTTCACTTTCAGATAGGTACACCTCCAATTTGTTTTCTCACCAATGAACTGAAAAAGCCGACAAGAAATTTTCACCTTTTCTTCCGTCGGAATCCCAGTATAATAGTATATGGCCTCATTTCTGGGGCTTACATTGATCAAAACTCCTAGCCTGAAATTTACTTCAGTTGCTAAGACATGCTCGTTCATTTCATGGCAAGTTCTTCGAAGGTTGAGCAGGTTCTTGAAGCTTTTGTTGTTGATGAAACCATAATTGAGATCAAGCGCGTGTTCTAGAATCTTCCTTTTGATCTCTGCCGGTAGAGTACAAAACGAAGCAACAACCATAACATACACCTGAAACAAAATATTTCCAATCAGAAAATTACAAGAGTTCTTTTTTGCGAGATTGCCATTGGAAGTAACAATATATATATATATATAAAATTCCGGCAAATAGACTTTTGAGAATCCCTAGTACAAACAAATTATAGAAATTGCCAAAACCAAAAACTGCGATTCACAAAATTCAGATTTTTATTTCACATCAAGCTTATTATCAAATGAAATATTTTAAACACTGATATCTCTGAACTGATATAGCCATATAATTATCCAGATAATGTGAGCTTAATTGAAATTACACACAGTTTACACTATCGATTTAGATTTTGAATAAGTGAGAGCCACGACATTTTTAATAACTGCGCTATATCATGTGTGCTCAATAATTTATCCTACGATTGACCTATACGAAGAACAGTAACAAATTACTAAAGTCGCAAGTAAACTTCTTGACGAGTGTTCAAGTTCTCATAATAAAACTCGGGAAGACGACGAATTCAAAAAGCATAGCAACAAGTCCACAGGAAATTACAATCCAAAGAATTAACGAAATAAAGACCTGACTACCAATTTTCTAAGAAGAACAGCCTTTGATAATAAAGCAAATAATCATAAATGTGCGACAAAATAAAAAAAAATCTATAGAGAAAACAATATTCAGAAATCAGTATTTTTTATTGCAATTAAACATAACCAATTAAACGTCGGAAGAATTGCTCTCGAACGACTAGTGGGAGCTCTAATCAATTGCAGCCTGCTTCAGTCGGGGGGGGGGGGCTAAATGGGACTAAGAAGTTGTCACGCCCCTATTTCGTCCCTCATAGTTACGTGATGATATTCCTTAAAATATCCATAATTAAATGCTTTATATTAATTAATATTCGTTTAGTTTCAAGGTCATATATAGCCAGTATTTCAATCTAGGCCTGTAACCCTTAATTTGTTTATGTTTACGAAAAACAACCGCAGAGTGAAGTTTACTAGCAAACATATCAAGTGCCTAAAAGCCTCAATATTTACATTTTTGAGTTTCTTGAAGATAAATTCACATAATTAGTAAATAACTTCATGAGAGATTATGTATTTGGTGAAGTAATTATTTTGATAAAGTAGGTGCTAATACGGAACTTGTATATGTACTTAACAAACATCAAGAGAAGTACAAAAGCCGGAAATTGACCAACTTGTAGATCAGTAAATATTTACGAAGGACAAATACAACCCAAGGTACAGCCCTGCGGAACTTACGATGAGCAGAACACCGGAGAACCAGCCTGACAATCAGTTGCCTAACATCTTATAAAACTTGATAAAACTTGAGAAACTTCTTGCTAAAGTTATTGAATAACTATTGCTAAAAATAATTAAAGATTGAACTGGAAAATCTTTAAAAAACTCTAAGTTACAACAGGCTTCTATAGAGCTAAATAACTCTGAGAAAAGCTATTAAATACAAGGCAAACTAGTGGATATATCGCGCATCCAAACTGCTCAATAAAAGGCTATTACTAGCTAAGTTTATTCAAAATATATCCGCTAAAAATCGCACTGTGAAACATCAAAATAAGTCTTGAAAATTGACAATTAATCCCATTATTTACTGCTAATAATAACCTCAGAAAACACCATTAGGAACACCCTAAAATCAGTGCGTAACATGGTGACAGGAGTTATTAACTGTTTCCCAGTTTAACGGACAAAATTCCAAATAATTCTTTGATAATTCGATATTTTCTTCTTTTATTCTGTTGTTTTTCTTTCTCTTCTTCTTAATTACCTTAAGAGCCTCCAATCATCCAGAACCACATCCAGCATTTCTTTTCCGAGCAAGATGATAATGCAGAATGCAGTAACAAAGGAAAGAATGGGTGGAAACTGTGTTTGTGTCTTTGTGGACTAAGTGTAACAACAATTCAAAAGTGTTTGAGTGGATAATAACTGGAACAAAATCAACCACAGCCGCTACAACGGACAAAAACAACACAAGGTATTTGCAAACGAGGATATTGTGAGTAAATAATTGTGTAAAATTTAATTTTGGTGCTTTATTTATGTCAATTTATAAAGAACAAATTCTCCCGGCTATTAATAATTGTCGCGCTTCCCCCAATTTTGTTGAACATATTGAAGGAAATAACATCAACTACACCCATAACAGCAATAAAACACAAGCTCAGATAGTAAGCACTTTTTCCTCTTCATCTTATAAGTCCATCGTTATTTATGTGCTAGATAATGATGATAAACGTGTAGCAATTTATTGGACAGCAAAAAGTTTAAATCAGAAATCTCGCAAATTTGGCCTTATCCGTAACAAACTTCAATCAGACAGAGATATTCACCTTGACAACATCATTACTGATTATCAGATAACATCAGAATAAGCTAAATTACTGAAACCATCACTTAAATATTAACTAAAAGAGGGCAAAACATAAATTTAAACAAAATAAAAACAATTATATTTAATTTCCCCACCCAGCTCCAGAGGTTAATGAATCAAACAGTGACTTCGGTCAATTATGCTGTTGCCTATCTGAGTGCAGTTTCCACAAGGCCTGTGCGGTCGTGGTCCCCACGAATTTTCTTAGACTAAGGGGCACTCTTTAGAGGTGAGACTTCGGCGGCCCATACGGCTTCAACGATATAAGTCTGATTCGACCGGAGCTTTAGGAATAGGTTTATAAGAAGCCCTTCTTTATTATTTTCTGAACGAATGGTTTCAGTAGTTTCTTTCTGATATTCTTGTGCTATTCATTTAACTGTTTTCTGCTCTTAAAACCCCTTAATCTATCCATTAAGTTAAGTTAAGTGTGCTATTTAATACTTTAGAACGAAAATAAGACTGATTGAACGTTAAGTATATAATCTAATCGGATGAAAAGCAAAATGGCACACGCACAGATCAATATCACGCCTTTTACCGGATCAGAAACGGACAACTTCAACGAGTTTGAACAACTAATAACAGGTGCAATCGGAGTTGCAGCAATCGCGGCCGCGCAACAAGCGAACTTTCTGCAATTACATTTAACAGGAGATGCTTTACGATACTTTCTAACCCTACCAGAGGCTACCAGACTAGTCTTTGAAGATAGTATAACAGCTCTAAGAAATAGATCCACGCAGGATGACTTGAGATCAGAATTATAAAGTTAGAGAATCAAAAGTTTAATCCAAAAACAGACACTGTAAAAAATTTCTTAGTAAGTTAAGAACCGAAGCCAATAAAGCATATCCAGCACCTGAAATAGTAGTAGCGCCAGCAGGAGTAGGTGATCCTGAAGCCCGTAGATTCGAAAGAGAGAGCAGCAAGAGAATCTGCTCTTCAGATGTCAGAAAATCGAAAAACGAGCAAATAAAGCGCTTCTTTATTAAGTCTATGCCAAATTGGCTTAAGCCTAAGCTCTTAGAAAGGCCAGATACAGATACCATTGATCAATTATGCACCTTAGCTAGCCAACAGATTGCAATAAGGGAGATGTGCAACAGAGAAGAGTACTTTGATGACGGATTAAACGAAATAACAGAGTCAAATACAGATAAAATGTTAAAAGCAATAACTACTATTTCAAATAATCAGAAGGAACTTGAACAGAAAGTAGCATCTAAAAATGAGCCACCAGAACAAGGCCCAGTAAACATGTTTAGACCACATTACCCTCAACAAGTCTACAGACAAAGTTAGACAAAATTTCCGCCCCCAATATCAAAATTATCGACCAAATTACCCTCAATATCAGCCTAATTATCGTCCAGTTCAGCAAAACTATCGGCCCCAACAACAGTATGCCCCTCGTGCTAATAATTACCGAGAGTTTAGACCGCACTTTAATGCCCCTAGACCATTCTATTATCAACAACCACAAACCCGGAATTACTGGTCCGAACCTTCAGATAGCCCTCCATTTGTTCACCCAGCTTATGTTAATAGACCTGTTTACCGATTTCCAACGAAAAATACCCCTCAAAACCTTCTTAGACAGGGAATAGTTTACAAAAGTCCAGCACAAGACCGATATGGTATGTAAAAAGCAAAAGAGTTTAGCCGTACTGGTGCACTTCAAAATAGAAATAAGAGAGGTATGAATTTTCCATTTAATCAACAAAAAAACTAATAAAGCCACCCAACTTTAAAAAACAAAATAAAAACTATAAAAACTCAGTTAAATATTATAACGAAAGCACGTCTAGTCCTAGTTTAGATAAAGTAATAGAGCCAGTTTATAAAAAAAGTAACAAAAAGCGTAGAAAACGCAAAAGTAATAATAATTAAAGCAAAGTGAATAATTCTGTGCAACTCCCAACACAAGTACCTCAACCCACACCAAAGCCAAAACCACATGTTCAGCAACTATTCAGCATTGTCCCACTTTTAGGCAGAACATTATCTTATGTTAAAGTTAAATTTAATGGAGAATTAGATAGACGCGCACTAATCGATACAGGAGCATTTGTCAACGTGATAAGTCGTGAGTTTTACAAGGAACTAATTAACACAAATATCAATTCAATAACAGAAATAGAAAAGCCTGACCTAGATAAAGTTAAAATGGCAAACGGAAATATAGTTGAAATTGATAAAGCAATTAAAGTTACATTTAAATTGGGCACACAAACATTTACAGAAGATTTCCTTGTTTTAATTGTCACAACTCCTGTAATATTAGGCAACCCATTCTTCGTTAAACATAAAGTTAGCATCTGCCCAGGACAAAGTTACATTAAATTCCCTGATCAAACTCTGCAAATAAATGAAATAAAGCCAGAAAAGCAACCCAGAAGAGTTGTGAATTGTAAAAAATTCGGAGTTTACACACAGAAAAAGCAAGTTCTACAACCAAACCAACAAGCAGTATGAGAATGCAAGCTTTATGACAAACTAGAATCATTCACTGACCTCTGTGGAGTAAAAATTCCAAACGAAATCTTTGAAAAAGATAGCGAAGTAATTTTAACGTCCTCTTTAAGTAAATTTGCTGAAAATAATACTCTTTACATCTATGTCCTGAACATTACTGACCACCCAATTACTATAAAAAAAGGCGAAAAGATAGCCAAATTCTCATTCTTAACATCGGACCAAGCTGAAAAGTTGTTAGAAGTAGATCCTAAATTAAAAAATGTTGCAAAAATGAGCGAAAATTACTTAACAGAAATAAATCAACTAATTCAAGTTACAGACACCCCGAAAAGAAAAGCTCAACCAGCAAAACCAGCAACCGAATATGAAAAACTATGGTTCCCAACGCCTGAAACGTGCCCAGATCCGACAAATTTGTCGCCCTTGCAAAGAGAAATATTTGAGCAACTGCTAAAACTGCAAGAAATGGAGAAATTAGATCCAAAGGGTAACCATCAGGACAAAATAACCTTTTTGAGCAAATTTCCGTGGGAAAAATTGGCCCTTAATGATGAGCAAAAAGCAGTGGTAGGTGAATTATTAGTTGAATTCAGTGACATTTTCGCAAAACATAGATTTGACGTCGGATATAATACAGATTTGAAGATGAAGTTAACTCCACAAAGAAGCATACCAATTTACGAACAAGGCCGTCCAACGCCTGTCCATTTGAGAAATGAGTTACAAGTAGAACTAGCATTAATGCATTACTACGGACTGATAACAACTTTGTCTCAATCAAAATATAGTAGTCCCCTTTTCGCACAACGAAAGAATTCAGGAAGACTTAGACTATTAATTGACTTGAGAAAAGTAAACCATTTGCTGAAAAACGACTACGTGAATACGAATTTCACGATTTCGAATATGAGCGACGCAATAAACTACTTTGCAGGGAAAAAGCTATTTACGAAACTTGACTGTTCTCAAGCATATCACTGTGTGCAAATGGCAGACGATGTATCAGTGCAACTGCTAGCATTTAACTTTGCTTCGAGAACTTATGCCTATAAATGTCTTGCACAAGGATTGAACAAGTCAGTAACAGGATTTAGTTCCTTTATTAGACATGACTTGGACCCATGCCTAGCTTCAGGAAATTGTACCCAGTTTATGGATGATATCGGAAATGCAGTAACAAGTTTTGAACAATTGGTACCCTCTTTACGAGAAATATTTATCGGCATACGTCAATCAGGACTGAAACTGTCGCCCGAAAAGTGTGAAATAGCAACAGATACAATGAAATTCCTTGGAAATAACATCAGTGCAGAAGGAATATCACCAGAAAAAGCAAATATAACGAAATTTCTTGATAAATTCAAAATGCCAAAAACGACAAAACAAGTAAAACTATTAATCGGTTTCACGCAATTCTTCCGCCATTACATCCCTAACCAAGGTGAGAAACTAATGTCATTTTACAAGCTCCTGAAGAAGGATGCAGTAATAGAAACCACAGAAGAACATGTAAAAGCATTAGAAGTAATAAAGAAGGATCTAATGGAAGCGACAAATGTAACATTGCGATTGCCAAAACCAGGCTTGCAGTATGTAATTCTTTGTGATGCTAGTTACCACGGTACAGGTTTTGTACTAATGGTGGAAGACTATGTAAACGAAATTGGCAAGAAAGAAAAGAAAACATACGCTCCCGTATCGTTTGGATCGCATTTGTTTAATGCAACGCAATTAAAGTTCTCAATTTATTACAAAGAGTTCCTAGGTTTGTACTATGCACTGGATTACTTTTCGCACTACATTTGGGGATCAAGTAAACAAGTAATTATACTAACTGACAACAAAAGCCTTACACAATTTTTTCAGTCAAAATTAATACCGCCATCTCTTTGGAATTGTTTAGACAGAATACTAGCCTTTAACATAGTAATTGCTCACATTCCTGGACGTGCTAATTACGCAGCAGATTTCCTCTCCCGAATGGAGAATGACAAAACAGCAACAATGTCTTTAAAATTAACAGACAGAATTCCAGTTAAAGAAATAGAAATTGATACAGAAGCACAAAACCCTGATGTAGAAAGAACTAAATGTGTTATTTGATACTGAACGCCTTGGTGACGAAATAAACGAAGATGAAGTTAATTTTCTTAAAAAAATAGGAGTTTATGAGGATTACAAAAAAACGACAAACTAATTTACCAATCACAGAAATACAAGAACTATTTAAACTTAAAAGAAAACAAGAAATAAATTCAATAGAGTACCCAAATCCATTAGATGAGTTCCCAGATCTTTCAGACAACTTAATTAGCCTTAATTTAGCAGAAGAGCAGCAAAAAGACACAGACATTAGAACAGTAATAAGCTGGATACAACAAAATAATCAACAACCAGATTTAAAGTATTCCTCAACCAATTTAAAAAAGTATCACAAACACTTAAACAGAATAATTCTTGAAGGGAATGTCTTATACCGGAATTATTATGATGATACTGGAAAAGTCCTTCATAAACAATTCTGTGTACCTAAGCATTTGCGGAAAGAGACTATATATAGGCTCCATAATTCACAAACAGCAGGTCATTTAGGCATTAAAGCAACAATTCAAGAATTCAGAAAGCGATTCTATTACCCAGGCTTCACCGAACATTTCATTAGTTTCATTAAAAACTGCCTTACTTGTCCTCAACTTAACAGAGTACCAAAAAGTCACATCACACCAAAGTTACAACCAGTCAGTTCTCTACAATCATATCCAGGCGATATGCTACAAATTGATTTAGTAGGCCCCCTAAAGTCATCGCAATATAAGTATGTTTTGAGGGGAATAGATGTATTTACAAAGTACCTATTCGCAGTTCCGTTAACCAATGGATATGCTGATACAGTAGCTCGAGAACTAGTAAAGGTGTTCTTCCAACACAGCTACATTCCTCAACGATACTTTCCGCAACCTACCCCAACTATGCCTCTTGGTGTCAAAACTCAATTTGTGAACTTAAAACATGGCGCAAATTTTGGTTTCCAACAAAACTTTCATTTGCATCACAAAAAATATTTAGACAGAACTAACAGAAAGGTGTGTGTATGTATGTGTGTGTGTGGGGGGGGGGGGGAGGTCACACATATGTCTAACAAAAACGCAAAGTTTGACAATACATAAAATGAGAAAAAAAAGCGAGAAAAATCAAACAATGTACTAATTAATTGTCCATACGTTCAATACTGGTAGATTTTTCAAACTTTAAAGTAATATGTCTTTTATTTAACCCACTCCAATCCCACCCTTAACCAAACCAAATTAAATACCAACTATATCAGATATTCATAGTAAATTTATTCGACTAAATTATGTAAAGATTTCAATAATCCTGACTGATGTCCGAGTATTCTGTTAGATCCAATATACACTTTACAGCTACTGTTATAGGCCAAAGCAGTATCTTTGATAATTTTTACTTCAGCCGGCGTGATTCCTCCAATAATGAAGAAAATAATATTTGGATAATCTGAAGGTCTGGGTTTGCTAACCGGCATAAAATAACTGAAACCAGTTTTAATCAGGCTCTTAAAATTTGTCACAGCAGCAGCACAGACAATGTCATTCGGAACTTTGTTAGGGTCATTTCTGAATATATCTTCAGCAATCTGTTCGACCAACGGCTTATATAGTGGATTTGTGTCCTCTTCCACAAATAGCGAGTTATAGTCGGCAAGATTACATCGGCTAGTCGATACACAAGCGATCAGTTTCATAAAATTGTCTTCCGACTTCAAAAATGGGTCGACAATACTTTCAGTCTCTCGGTTTTGCTTGTTCTTTACTCGACATTTAACCAGGGCCGCGAAAAGTTTATTCACTTTCTCCTGAGGAAAATAGGATTCATCAGCGTCACATAGCGAAAAACATGATATGATGAAACAAAATATGTCTTCAACTGATAAAACTTTGGAAACAATACCCATTGTAGGCGACAAAGCATCGCAAACGGAAGCAAAGGAACGTTCAGTTTCCAGGAAATTCTGATTGAACAATTTTTGTAGTTTCAATTTTTCATCAATCGATTTATCATTGCAAGACAGCCAAATTGCGATGGCGAGAGTGACAACACTTACATGCTCCGCAAGAACAACCCTGTTGGCTTCGATCTCTTTAAGAATCTTTTCAACATTTTCGTAATTCGCTTTCGTGGGTTTTTCTGCGAACTTTATATTATTGCGAGAGCAAATCTCGTTTAATATTCTAAAGCTGGCGTTTTGTAACTCTTTCTTTTTGCCCGTGAACAATTTTCGGAACAAATTTTGATGCGTAGCATTTTGTGGACTTGCTAGAAACCCTAGAATTTGTACGTGTTTCAAAATAATTTGATTAACTGGTACTTTAACATCACTGCTACCTTCATTTAATTCTTCATACGATTTGAAAAGTTGATCGGCAAAACATTTTTCAGATGGCTGGAAGGGCGCAACAAAATCTAAAACACGGTCGATAAAGACAACGGCATACTTGTTTGTTGCTGATTTCGGAGCTGGAATGCTCGTCAGATGCTCCGAGACAATTTTGCTCACTTTACCCACAGAAAAAGGAATAATTTGCGCATCCATATCGGTCATTGTACGCCATAAGTTGCCACAAAATTTCTTAACTCCCAGCTGAATTTGAGGCGCCAGCGACTCCAGAATATTTGAACTCGCTGATTCTAAAAATCAAATATGAGTTACAAATATAACTCAAAAACTTCGTGCGAACTGCTCTCAAATCAGAGAGGAAAAGGTCAATCGAAAACAAAAGTCATTACGAAAATTTTGTCATCGGTCTAGAAAAATTGTGCATAAAAATCATACCACCACATATGCTTCCAATTTCAATTAAAGTGTACAAGAAAACAGCCGGTAATTCTCTAAAACTTACGAGCTTATCGCCATTTTCCTGTCATAACTGACCTAAACCTGCAAAAAAACCTTGTAAAAACTTTACTCAGGGAAGTAATCGCTAACAATACATCGCTTTTTTTCTAATCCGTTTCAGCGTTCCCTCAGAGATCAGAAAAACTTCCAGATTTGAAAAAAAAATCAAGCCAAATTTCAAAAAGAAAATTACCCTTTATAATGGTAATACCTGATGACTTTTCACTAATAGGATGCATGTTAAAACATAATATTTAATTTGCAAATGGGGGTCTGATCTTTTCTGCTCCCCCATCACGTCCATGAAGATTAGTTTTCTTTCAATAAATTCCAAAAGGTTTAAAACTTTTGTCGCAGCAAGAGTTTTCAATATTATAAACCATATACTGCACATTAACCTCTTTTTTCTATTAAAAATCAAGGAAACCAAGAGAACACAGCAGTGGAATCTTTATAGATGGCAAGGACAACAGAGAGAAAAATTATTACTCTAGAAATAACAGACGCTAATATACAAGTGCGAATGATTTATGCAGAAAAAAACTATGCAGAAAAGTGCGAATGATTTATTAAGGTCTAACTGGAACAGGTTATTTGAAGCGGACATCACGCCATCTGCTAGCTTGTTGAATAAACTGCTGTGTACTCTGCTATAAGATATTTCTTCAATCAATATTTAAATACCTGTAAACCTAAACTTGTATCTCTCAGGTACAATGGCAATGAGTTCCTCTTCAAAGATATATGATAAAAGAATGATTTAGAAGAGAATAAAACAGTTGGAATACTATCAAAAATAAAAACATTCGGTTAGAACGCTTGATAATTCTATAAGATGCCGTGTAACTTAAGCTGGTGTTAGAGTGCTCTTTTCATACTTCTAGTATATTGGAAGAAGTATGTTAAAGTTTTTAACTCAATCTGCTGTCTAATGCTGCTTATATTTTTACGTTTCCGCAAATCATGATTTGATATTAGAGCAAAAATATACACACATCAAACCCCAATTTATCTGTTTCTCCAAAGAAATCACCAATGTTGAACTTATTTGACAGAGACAAAGCAGAAAGCTCTAAATGACTGATTGCAAGTCGTCAAAGAGCATGAGTAAAACTGTGGTACGAAATCTATGTTGTACACTTTCCATGGCTTGAGTAAAACTGTGGTAGAAAAACAATGAGTAAAACTGGTAGGAAATTTATGTTGTACAACCTCCAACAAGATTGACGTGACAGCGAGTCCAAGGCTTTAGATAAATCGAGGAAGTTGGCAAGATTTTCGCTGCTGCCGAAAACACACTGACAACTTATAGTACAGCCTAGTTGGATCATTTAAGTTCGAAAAAAAAGATTAAAAGAAAAAAAACTATTTTGAAAACGCCTCATGTGAACAAAACAACTCTCTCGCTTAGAAAAACTTTTCCCACGGCTGTTCTCGCTCTTTCTCAAAATTACAAAAATCACTCTTTGCTTTGCTTTTCATTTTTGTTCGACAAATTCACCTCTACCCTTTTACTTCACGCGCATCATTTCCGGTAATAACTTAACAAGTTATCGTTCAAAAAAGACGCTCCACCAATACTCCTCTTCGAGACGTAAAAACAGAAAACCATAGCGCCTCTTCGCGTCCTAAAATTCTCCCCGAGTTGCCAGAAAGCCGAGCAAAGGCCAATAAAAGCTCAGCTCTTCTGCCACTATAGCAGCTATGAACAAAAGATGAGCGCTGTTTGAGCAACGGCAAGTTTTCCGCAACCTACCCCAACTATGCCTCTTGGTGTCACAACTCAATTTGTGAACTTAAAACATGGCGCAAATTTTGGTTTCCAACGAAACTTTCATTTGCATCACAAAAAATATTTAGACAGAACTAACAGAAAGGTGTGTGTATGTATGTGTGTGTGTGGGGGGGGGGGGGGGGGGAGGTCACACATATGTCTAACAAAAACGCAAAGTTTGACAATACATAAAATGAGAAAAAAAGCGAGAAAAATCAAACAATGTACTAATTAATTGTCCATACGTTCAATACTGGTAGATTTTTCAAACTTTAAAGTAATATGTCTTTTATTTAACCCACTCCAATCCCACCCTTAACCAAACCAAATTAAATACCAACTATATCAGATATTCATAGTAAATTTATTCGACTAAATTATGTAAAGATTTCAATAATCCTGACTGATGTCCGAGTATTCTGTTAGATCCAATATACACTTTACAGCTACTGTTATAGGCCAAAGCAGTATCTTTGATAATTTTTACTTCAGCCGGCGTGATTCCTCCAATAATGAAGAAAATAATATTTGGGTAATCTGAAGGTCTGGGTTTGCTAACCGGCATAAAATAACTGAAACCAGTTTTAATCAGGCTCTTAATATTTGTCACAGCAGCAGCACAGACAATGTCATTCGGAACTTTGTTAGGGTCATTTCTGAATATATCTTCAGCAATCTGTTCGACCAACGGCTTATATAGTGGAATTGTGTCCTCTTCCACAAATAGCGAGTTATAGTCGGCAAGATTACATCGGCTAGTCGATACACAAGCGATCAGTTTCATAAAATTGTCTTCCGACTTCAAAAATAGGTCGACAATACTTTCAGTCTCTCGGTTTTGCTTGTTCTTTACTCGACATTTAACCAGGGCCGCGAAAAGTTTATTCACTTTCTCCTGAGGAAAATAGGATTCATCAGCGTCACATAGCGAAAAACATGATATGATGAAACAAAATATGTCTTCAACTGATAAAACTTCGGAAACAATACCCATTGTAGGCGACAAAGCATCGCAAACGGAAGCAAAAGAACGTTCAGTTTCCAGGAAATTCTGATTGAACAATTTTTGTAGTTTCAATTTTTCATCAATCGATTTATCATTGCAAGACAGCCAAATTGCGATGGCGAGAGTGACAACACTTATATGCTCCGCAAGAACAACCCTGTTGGCTTCGATCGCTTTAAGAATCTTTTCAACATTTTCGTAATTCGCTTTCGTGGGTTTTTCTGCGAACTTTATATTATTGCGAGAGCAAATCTCGTTTAATATTCTAAAGCTGGCGTTTTGTAACTCTTTCTTTTTGCCCGTGAACAATTTTCGGAACAAATTTTGATGCGTAGCATTTTGTGGACTTGCTAGACACCCTGGAATTTGTACGTGTTTCAAAATAATTTGATTAACTGGTACTTTAACATCACTGCTACCTTCATTTAATTCTTCATACGATTTGAAAAGTTGATCGGCAAAACATTTTTCAGATGGCTGGAAGGGCGCAACTAAATCTAAAACACGGTCGATAAAGACAACGGCATACTTGTTTGTTGCTGATTTCGGAGCTGGAATGCTCGCCAGATGCTCCGAGACAATTTTGCTCACTTTACCCACAGAAAAAGGAATAATTTGCGCATCCATATCGGTCATTGTACGCCATAAGTTGCCACAAAATTTCTTAACTCCCAGCTGAGTTTGAGGCGCCAGCGACTCCAGAATATTTGAACTCGCTGATTCTAAAAATCAAATATGAGTTACAAATATAAGTCACGAACTTCGTGCGAACTGCTCTCAAATCAGAGAGGAAAAGGTCAATCGAAAACAAAAGTCATTACAAAAATTTTGTCATCGGTCTAGAAAAATTGTGCATCAAAATCATACCACCACATATGCTTCCAATTTCAATTAAAGTGTACAAGAAAACAGCCGGTAATTCTATAAAACTTACGAGCTTATCGCCATTTTCCTGTCATAACTGACCTAAACCTGAAACAAAACTTTGTAAAAACTTTACTCAGGGAAGTAATCGCTAACAATACATCGCTTTTTTTTCTAATCCGTTTCAGCGTTCCATCAGAGATCAGAAAAGATTCCAGATCTGAAAAAAAAATCAAGCCAAATTTCAAAAAGAAAATTACCCTATATAATGGTAATACCTGATGACTTTTCACTAATAGGATGCATGTTAAAATATAATATTTAATTTGCAAATGGGGGTCTGATCTTTTCTGCTCCCCCATCACGTCCATGAAGATTAGTTTTCTTTCAATAAATTGCAAAAGGTTTAAAAATTTTGTCGCAGCAAGATGTTTTCAATATTATAAACAATATACTGCTCATTAACCTTTTTTCTATTAAAAATCAAGGAAACCAAGAGAACACACCAGTGGAATCTTTATAGGTGGCAAGGACAACAGAGAGAAAAATTATTACTGTCTAGAAATAACAGACGCTAATATACAAGTGAGAATGATTTATGCAGAAAAAAACTATGCAGAAAAGTGCAAATGATTTATTAAGGTTTAACTGGAACAGGTTATTTGAAGCGGACATCACGCCATCTGCTAGCTTGTTGAATAAACTGCTGTGTACTCTGCTATAAGATATTTCTTCAATCAATATTTAAATACCTGTAAACCTGAACTTGTATCTCTCAGGTACAATGGCAATGAGTTCCTCTTCAACGATATATGATAAAAGAATGATTTAGAAGAGAAAAAAACAGTTGGAATGCTATCAAAAATAAAAACATTCGGTTAGAACGCTTGATAATTCTATAAGATGCCGTGTAACTTAAGCTGGTGTTACAGTGCTCTTTTCATACTTTTAGTATATTGAAAGAAGTATGTTAAAGTTTTTCACTCAATCTGCTGTCTAATGCTGCTTATATTTTTGCGTTTCCGCAAATCATGATTTGATATTAGAGCAAAAATATACACACATCAAACCCCAATTTATCTGTTTCTCCAAAGAAATCCCCAATGTTGAACTTATTTGACAGAGACAAAGCAGAAAGCTCTAAATGATTGATTGCAAGTGCGTCAAAGAGCATGAGTTAAAACTGTGGAAGGAAATCTATGTTGTACACTTTCCATGGCTTGAGTAAAACTGTGGTAGAAAAACAATGAGTAAAACTGATAGGAAATTTATGTTGTACAACCTCCAACAAATTTGACGTGACAGCGAGTCCAAGGCTTTAGATAAATCGAGGAAGTTGGCAAGAACAAAATTAGCATTATCACTTTCATATTGGACATTGGACAGATCAACGACAAATAGAATAGCACCTTGTGATAATACCATATGTCAGGATACAAACTGAAGCGACAAAGTAACTTCTTACACTCAAAATAACATCTGATTTGTTTGTGTAAGCTCTTCTCTAACACCATAGAAAACTAAGTAGTAAACGAGATCAGACGGTAATTTATAGGGTCCACGATGTCATCTTTTTTATTGGATGGGGGTTAAGACAGCTCTTTCGAGTATCGCAGGAAAGAGTCTTGAATGCATTGATTTAGAATCTACATTATATTGTAGTAGTATTAGTAGTTGAAGATACTGGGCATCACTTACATCCTCGGGTTGTCTGCGCCCTTGTATGTTAATCCGCACACATTATCTTTTTCCAAGGACTCCAACTTCCACATCGAAAACCAATTCACCATGTTAACTTGTCATTGAAGAGGTTACAAAATAGAGCCAATAAATCTTTGATACTGTACTTTTGAAGGGTTGTTTGCCAGCTTTCAGATTTTTTATTACGATGTTATGAAGTAAATTTGAACAATAGAAAAAGTTGTCATCTGAAGTTCTCAATCTCTTTTTTTTTCAATTTCAAAGTCACCACTGGTCTGCTTTCTCCTAAAATTATTGCAAAGTTCAGAGTGGTAGTCAGCTTTCGCGGGAAACTTACCCTTGGTTATTGACAAAGTTATCATTCCAATTTAAATTTGCAGATATCAAAACTTCCGTGCCTTTGGGTTGCTACACAACTCCAGATTATTCCATTCAAATAGCCATGCAGGTTTCCTTTCAAATTTAGCAAGCTGCACTTTTCCGTAATAAGTTCCATGCAATTCGTTTTACACCATTCCAGTTTCACGCTTGATCGAGACTTGCTTGGTTTTCTGAAACAACTTTAAAGTCGTCCAAAAGGCGGTAGCACTGAATGCCTGGAAGCAAATTTATTAAGTCATTAATATATATATGAGGAACAACAGAGGCCCGACGATTGAGCCCTGCGGTACACCACTTGTGACATTTTGACAATTCTGAATCGGTATCATTTACCTTAACAAAATGTTCTGGATCATTAAGTAGGATGACAACAATTTCAGCAAACTTCCATTCATTTGAGGTTTTTTTAAATTAATAACTGGTCATCTGGAACAGTGTGAAATGGCTTTGCAAAGTCTAAACAAAGATCTGTTAATGAATCGCGGGCAGGGTCCATGTTTCAAATCGTCGAAAAATAGAGTTGAGAAACGATCTTTTCTGAGGTGATCTTAAATGCGCTCAAAAAAATATTTTCAGTTACCATTGATGTGCAATATAGAACACTGATTGGACTATAAAATGTTACATCAGCTTTATTCCCATCTTTAAACAGGGGACTAACTTGGCTAGTTTTTCCAAGGTCGGGTAAGTGCCATTATTTATGACAGTTTGAAATATAAGTTTCTGTGACCTACTCAATGCTTTCAAACGTTTCTTTAGCAAAATGTTGCCAATAGAGTCTGGACCAGTGGTTTTATTCAATAACGACAAGTCAAGAACTTCGTTTAAGCTTTTTAGTTTAATCAAATTTGTTCAGTTGACGCAGTCACAGTAAAAAAAATCGCTGGCGTATTTGTAAGTTTCATTTTAAAAATGGGATCTTTTCTTTTTGTATCATCCCAGTACGATATGCGCCCCCCGTCACAGAGCACGTGCAATTACATTCTTAAGATACAAAATGAAGGGGGGTTTGCGCTTAAGCCGCGTACAACAATCCAATGGATGAGTGGTGATCTCCCACTATGAGACATCACTCAATCGTATATAAATTTAAAGACAAGGCACTATAGCTCTTTTACAGCTACGTCATGCGAAATATAAACAAACATTACTGTATCGTATACAATATTAAAGACAATGCACTATAACTCTTTGACTTCTATATAAGCTATTTTATTTTGAATCTAGTCTCCCCTCCCGCACTATAGCGCTGAGCAGAAGAGCAAAACTTATTTTCCTGCGTATGTACGTTATTGCGTCGGAGTATGATTCGTCTTACTTTTCAGCAATTTTGCTAGCTAGTTGCTTTATAGTGCGCGTTGCGGACGGTCCTGCGCCCCCATGCAGAATAACACGAGCGGAACGATGTTACTATTCTCGACGTCAAGTATTCGTTGCTCATATTTAAGGACTTCAGGCACTTCAACGACTCGTGATATTTGTACGCTTCTACAGAGCTTTTTGGGCAAGACTTGGCAATTGGGTTAAAGATCTTCACGTCGAAGAAATAACGGCTGAAGCTGGAACCCCATAGGCTATTCGCTTTAATGTCTAGTCACGCCCTTCCATCAGTGCTAGTAGTTTTGTGTATAAAGGACTCGTCTGGAAGCAACTGAAGAGTCGGCTCAACTCCGACATCATAGCAAACGTCATGCATGATTTTAGCAAAGGTGTCTCGGATATCGTTGTGTCTCATGTGTGTAAACCCCCCCTCGCACAGTGGAGAGCATGTGATAGGGTAAACTTCACCTTATAGACAATTAATGGGCGTATTTTTGGCCACAATATTATATCTAATGCTAAACCCGTCTCTAAATTCGGACTTCGTTGGTGTAAAACCGTAACGTTAAAGCGGTAGAGCTCTGAGCCAGTTCGAGGCTCATTTTTCAGAAGCCATTTCTATTACGTGGCGTTGCTCGGTCTGAAGGCTTTCCAGAAGATCCTTCTTACGCGATCGAATAGTATTCAGGCGTGCGGTTCGTTGGTCGTGTGTTATGCGTTCTTGGGTGAGACGAGCATTTGCTCGATCCTGATCTTCAAGAGCAGCGCATGCGGTCAGCGAAGCAGCGTAATCCGTTTCGTAATCTATTGGCTCCTGCAATTACATACGTGCAATTACATAGTAAATCATTATTTATTAATATGGCACATGCGTCTGGGGGGCGCAAATAATATGCGCCCACTAAGCTTGGGGACACAAACGGAAAAGATCCAAAAAATGAATAAGCCTTCGCAAATAAACTATGCAATACAATAATACAATACAGGAAAAAATATCTTACCAGCGATGTCAACACTGTCGGAGAGTTGACTGCATAAATCGAAGTAATTAAACGATGGCGTTATGAAGAGACATAAAGGCTCGTCTAAAAAGCTCGAATGAAACGGTACATGGTGAATACTTATATCTCTCGTAACATTTGAAGTACTTTGAAGCTGCAGTTTAATATTATTAAAACTTTCCAATTTGTCCGACTGATTCCCTGGTAAACTAGCATGAAAATTCTCCGAATAAGGAGTGACGATATCAAGCTTTTTAAGAAACCTTGATGATTTGATGATATCGGATATTATATTGAATGTAACCTTGCAGATAACGTCCGATATAACAATTAAAACACAATCAGATTTTTCGTTAATTTGAGAGAACGATGAAAAATCTTTAATATCAATGAATTTTTGGAGTAAGTAGGTCGTGTCTACATGCCAGTGAAACAACTCGGCAGTGGGGGCGTCAAGAACTATCGTGGCATTCTTATTGAATATTGATAAAATATCGCTAATGTTAGTAGAGAAAACAGCTTCCATATCTGAAACTCGTTTCATAATTAAATTTGGATCGATGGGCCTTAATTCAACGTTGGAAAATAAAGCTACATTACAAAACTATATTCTTCAAAAAAAAAACGTCAATTAAGAACAATCCCCCTCCCTATATAGAATAGTAGGTCAACTCGCGGGCGCCCGTCAACTCTTATAGGCATATATAAGCATTGACAAAAGTTAAACATCAAAGCAGCACAAATAAATAGATATTTATGATAATTTATAAGATGATATAAGACAAAAATAGCCCCTCAACTATGACTCCAATGGAAGAAGCTTCGACTACTGGACGCTGGCACAATTCTCGCGCGCTACCCCAGAAGATGCATCAAAGCAGAAACTCAAAGCTAAGTTTTGCCCTGATGTACAATATCCCAAAAAATGAATCCTGTTGAAGAACTAATTTGTCAAATTAAAATTAATACTGTTAATTAAAGCAAATGTTTTCCAACTTAACGTCCATCGTCAGGTTAAAACTCTTTCACAAACTGTGACACGACAAAATGAACATGTATTTACATTACTTAAACTTCAAACATCAAAGCGAAACCTTCCCATTCCTTTTTTTTCGGTTTTGGCCATGTTCTTGTTTTCGCAGTGTAATTCCCTGAATCATCTTTTCTCACGCTGATTCTTACCACCACCCACATATTGTGAAAATGTTGCGCTCATGTCGTACGTTTACGAAGAAAATCAACGACAATGATCCAACGTATCAGTTTTAGTTGCAATTGTGATTTGCATTTGGAAGCAATCTGTACTGGTTTGTCTAGTGCCGCAATAAATGGCATAAAAGAGCTTGGGGCAAACGTTTTACTCCTGTGCAATTAGTGTGTAGAGACCGACAAACGGTAAAGACTACTAGGGTCTGCATTAGCAAAGAAAATAGAAAAATCAATTCAGAGCCTCAACCTTGACAAGAACTTGAAGATTGAGCAAAAACCGACTCGAATAGTTGAAGAACGAATTAAGGTCCCTGTAAACGAGGCAATGCAAAAAATGAAAAAAAGCTATGCAGATATTGCTTCGAAATCTGCCACCACATCATCAAATGCAGTAAATCAGCAGGCCCTGATGGTATTTCCCCGCAGGTTCTTAAAAATCTCAGCCCTTCTCTAACCTCGTCCATCTTCCTTTTGATCAAAACTTGTTGCAACAGGCGACTGTTTCCTTCTGTTTGGAAATGTGCAGATGTAACCGCAATTCATAAAAGTGGCAGTAAGAATAACGTTGCAAATTACCGCCCTATCAGCTTGCTGTGCGTTATTTCGAAAATTTTTAAAAACCTCATCTACGACGCCATTGACTTGCGAATAAGGAAGAAATTGCAACCCGAACAATTCGGTTTCACCCCCAAACGATCTGCCATCTCGCAAATGATTTCCTTTCTATCGCAAGTTTACAACAACTTCTCCTTGGAAGAAATTGAAATTCATAGTGTTCTGTATCTGGACTTTTCAAAAGCCTTTGATCGAGAAAATCATTCGATGTTACTTCTCAGGTTGAGCAGCTTTGGAATTGGCGGTGGACTAGTTGAGCTCATACAAAGCTACCTAACTGACAGATATCAACGTGTTAAAATCAATAACGTAGTTTCCCAAAAATTGAAAGTTACAAGCGGAGTTCCACAGGGATCTCGTTTGGGGCCCCTGTTTTTCTTAGCCTATGTGGATGGACTACTAGAACAGACTACGTCTCCAACGTTTGCATATGCCGACGACATCAAGCTTGTGTGTACAAACTTGAGGGACACACAGCAGGATATCTGCTGTCTTGAAAACTGGTGTATTGAAAGTGACATGAAATTAAATTCTGACAAAGTAACAGAACTGGAGATTTTTAAAGGCGAACACCAACTAGCAGTAAACGATCAGTTTGTCCAGAAAGTACGGTCTCAAAAGGACCTTGGAATCCTTGTGACGGAAAATCTCTCCTGGAACGACCACGCAGAGGAGAGGTGCAAGAAAGCTACTGGTGCATTCTTCCAAATTATGAAAAACCTAAGCTTGAAAACCAGTCATTTCTTAAAACTAAGTGCCTACTGAGGGTATGTCATGCCCATTCTCTCATATGGAAGTGAAGTCCTTCTTCTAAACAATGCTGCTACAAAAATGATTGAATCTGTACAAAGAAGAGCAACAGCGTGGATACTTCCCGACTCTAAAAGTAGGTACAAAAAGCGATTAGAGACTCTAAAGATTCTACATGTATCCTTATATTTCGAGATGCATGATCTACTACTCCTCTTTTCCATTGTTACGGGAAAAGTAGATATCAACTGGCAGAAGTACATATCGTTCTCAGATTCGCGAACCAGGTCGTCTACTAAAACTCTTAAAGTTAATGCAAATGAATATCTCAAGACTCGGCAAAAGGCGGACTTTTGGTACAGGGCATCAACCTTTGCAAAGCTGCTTAGTACCAGTATTGACTTATTTCACGACACAGAAACTCTGAAAACCCGACTATCAGACATCTACTGGGAATATTTTCTGGAATACTACAACGAACTGACTTCTTGCACTTGGCATATCAGATGTGGATGTCCTATTGGTACTTGTTCTGTACAGAAACGACTTAAAACTACTCAAACTCTGACTGATTGAATTGATATGGGTCTAAAGAACCCCTGAGTTTACTCTAAAGTCTATATTATTATCATTAATATTATTATTTATGCGATGTCAGGTGGAGGCAAGGGAAAGTCAAGCAAGACCTTTGATCGCAGTTTTTAATCAAGCTTTAGAGTGCGACAGATTCCCGAGGATCCAGCGAAGTCACGGAATGATAATTTGGTTTAAACGACTGAGAAGTTGATAAAAGTCTTAAACTCTCTTGAAGTAGACCGAAAATGGAGCCATTGCCACGACTGGGAAACTTTGATAAAGTTCGGTGCAAACCAAACGCTTTGTAGTTGACAATGGCTAATGAATATGACGTTCGCCTCGTGCTAACCAGAAGCGCGGAAAAGCGAAAAATGCCGATGCAGCAGAGTATATTTCCGCTCTGTCAAAAGATGACTCATATAAGAAGAAGCTTTGTCTAAAGAAGCGTCGCGATCTGTTGAAAGCGGGAGTAACAAAAGATAAGCTGAAAATCCTAAATTTCGAGCTTTTCAACGACGCTGTGAAAGTTGAGTAGCCGTGCAAGCATGCTCTACCGAATCAGCATTCAGCATGACTATAATCCCTAAACGTGTTGCGAATTAATGCAAAAAGCCTAATAAATTATGACAGGAGGTTCAAATTTGTCAATGCGTTAACAGCTGGTGACTATTCTTTTTAAAAGTGTTTGTAAAACGTGGCTCAGCGATAACATCGCAGATTCAGAACTTCTACTGGCCGAACATGACATCTACAGATCTGACCATCCAATTAGCGAAGATTCGGCTTACGGTGGCTCTCTCTAGCGGTGGAAAAGTCAATTTTTGCCACTTGAATAAATGCTGATTTTCCAGAAAGCTGTGTTCTCTGTCAAGCAAGATGAACAACAAATTCGTCCATGTTTGTAGTTTCTACAATCCGCACTAGGGTAGTCAGTATCGCTACGAATGACTTTGAAAGGACAATGAGTGCTATACCAAATAAAGAAGACAGTTGTATTTTATGCGGAGACCTCAACTTTCCGTCCACAGACTGGCATACTTTGCTGAGCAGCAGTGAGAAAGAAAGCCCAATCATTCATCTAATTGATTGCAATATAATTCAGCGGGAAATAAAGTTTCCAACCTGCTTCCGCGACACATTGGATGGTATATTTTGCCCAAAATATTGCACGTCCTGCTAAAGTGGATGAAAATTTCAACGGAGTCTGTGACTCTTCTTATCATGTTGCAATCAAATTGCCTGTCAATTGTTCTATTGAGGTATCGAAACCTCTCCTACAAAATGTCAGAAGTTTCAGGTCTGCGGACTACGCAAGAGGGCGAAACAAAATGAGTCAAAGGAACTTTGACCCCGTCTGTTTCAGGAACAAAAGCAACATGTGACATGATTTCTACGAATATGTGGATCAATTAATTGTTGACCATGTCCCACTCAGAGTCAGATATTGGCAAACGTTGTGCCCTTGTATAACATCATCAAGTTGTAACCTGTTGAAACGACTGAAGACGCAAAAAAAAACATGGCACAGAAAACGACTAGTTATCGGAAGCTGAAGGCAACACAGTCAGAAAATAGTGTCGCAAAAAATTTGAAAAGGACCAAAAGGCGTATCAAGAAGTGCTGAGTAGCACCAGAAACACCGATGCTGTCTTCAAACACTTGAATGGTTTGAACAAAACTTCAGGTTAACCTGAAGAAATCGCTTGGGCTGAAAGAACATGCAGGGATAACCGTCAAAAGCCCATCTTTTAAATGCATTTTACCATTCGGTCTTTTCTCTTAAATTAGAGATCAACTTTATAGAAATATGGCGCAGGAACGCGGTTTTGAGATTTTTCTGCCCTTTTCACCCAGTATCATTTCAGAGACCCTTCTCTCACTTGACGTTATCAAGACTCGTGGGCTGGATAGTTTACCAGCAATATTTTTCAAGCAGACAGTGGATCAAAAAAGCGAAATTCTCCAAAAAGTTTTCAAGAAATACAGGTTATGAAAGATACCAAAACATTGGAAAGTGGCTTCAGTTTCACTTAACTTCCAAATAGGAGCCAAATCAGCTCTTCTGACATATGGAGCCCAGTTCTTCCACATGTCTTGATTGGACTTGCAGAATCTAGAGAGGTTTCAAAAAAAAGTACTGAAGTGGATAACGAACAACTCCAAAGTTTACTACGAAGAGCTTCTGTTTCTTGTGCTTCTCTCTAGGTATCTGCAATTGATTAAATGCCCACGTTTTTTTGCAAGTTTAATGGAACAGAAGTTCTATTTGTGCCCCATTTCAATTTCGTGTGACGCGGAAAAGAGGAAAAATCCATTTTTTTTACCTCAATAATATCAGAACCGAAAAAAAAACCGACACGAGTTGTTCTACCGAATGAGCTGGATTTTCAATATAATCGGAAACTAAGTGCGTTTCTTAAATCCGATCTGGATCTAAGAACCCGAAATGTAAAGCTTACGAAAAATCGTGAAAACAACTTATAAGGGCGAAACGTGTGTTTTTGGCAGCTGGCATGTGAATGCCACCTGTGCCGAGATCAGCGATCAAGATTATAATCCAACAACAGGGCGAAACCCCCCCAGGACAACCTGAAGATCCCCAACAACAATAACAACAACAACAACAACAACAATTTTCAACGGTGCAGAAAATCAATTTACAGAAGTCGGTCTTCTCTATTTCAACTAGACCGCGAATCAAACAGCTCATTTTCATTAATATCTAATTGACCATCATGAGATTTGTTACTTCTATTTGCGAAAGTTTCATCTTGCAAAGGCTGTAGACTGAGCTCCACTTAGACATCGTTACATCTTTCATAAAATGCCGTGCCTTATGTGGGCTCAGGCAGATTTCGGAGACTCTAACGCACTTATGCGGCATTTCCAATCGCATATGCAGGCAAAGCCATCGCAAAATTATCTCATTTTTGCAGAGAAGAAAAAATTTCCAAAGAGAAATTAAATTAAATTTCAAAACGAACGTTTTCGATTATTGAATTTATCGTAAGGCTTACAAAAAGCTAATTTCACAATCAAATACAAGTATTCACAAATAATAAAGACCTGTCATTGACTCTGTCTGATAAATTCTATGAAATTAATTAAAGTGACATAAAAATGCTGGAAATTATATACAGTTAAAATCACATTTACAACATTAGTTACAACAAATATTTCAACTACTAACCCGGAATTTTGAAAATCCAGGGTATTTTGTTTTCATTTCATGAAAAAGATTTTCTTACTTTCATTCTCATCTGTTGTTATCTTTTTCTTGTTAGGGTTGACAAAATTTCAAATTGGCATGTACCAGAAAATTTTTTTGACTATTTACAGTCAATTTTTTTGCAATTGAGCTAGTAGTTTAATGTCAATTCTTATACTCGTGGCCCAAACTTAGTTGCCGTTTCAGCTCTTTGATATACATCGCTTCTTTTGTCATAAGTTTGTAAACCCCGCGACATGCATCTAGAAAATCTCATTCAGTATATTGCGTTTTATCACCACATTCAACGAGAGGCTGTCCCAAAGAAGAATCATTCTTTTGATGCTCCGAAATTCTAGTCGTTACTGTTCTACCACAGCTTTCTTGTCTCAAGTTTATTCGAACTGGATAGCGCAATCATACCATAAGTAACCAATCTGTTTTTAGCATCATTTGCAAATGAAGTTCTAGTATTGTAAAAAATCATGAATTTCTATCTCTAAATATGATTCATGTATATTCGAATGGTTTTCGTCTCGGTATAGTATAATATTTATACTTATATTAACACTATTCATAGTAGCTACATTATAAGGTCTATATATGATTTTATTGCTTTTGTGTATATCCTTATTATTGTTAAAAGATGTATCAAACTTGATGTTCATTTTTATGGGATAAAAATACTGACAATTTAGTCGCATAAGAACTACAAAAGAAACATGATGCTTTATCTGAAACCAAAGATAAACATATACTTAACTTGGAACGATACGACCTTAGAAACCATTATTTTTAATGAACCTTTGCCTAACACAACAACGTTAGGTTTAATCAGATTATCTGTTTTTAAATCAAAGTTTAAAATAACTGAAAGGAAATACAAATTTGCAGATAGAGTGAAAGAATATAATTCTTTCAAGGCCGATTCTACTGGTGGAATTTCTTTGATTTAGCAACTGGATCTACTGAGGTGTCTGAAATAGCAGATGTCGTAAAACGATATACAAATGGTAATGATATAACAGAAGCAGATAAAAATACAATGAAACGTAAGATGAACGTAATACAAGGTGTTCTTTTTTTGATCCAGATAGTTCAATAGCTTTTTTGCTAAGAATTGAAAAACGATTACATCATTTTGGTAAATAAACAGCCAGAAGTTCTGTGATGTAATATATTTAAAGTTCACTGTAATTTTATTTCTGGTATTAAAAACAATGGTTAAACGTCTGATAAAAATAATTCACTTTTTATCTCAGATCCACCTGGTCATATTATAAATAATATCGCAACAAATGTTTTATATCAAAATTTTACAAAAAATAGAATTGAGTGTATTGAATTTAGTATTAGAGATGAACATGGTATACAAATTGATTTTAATAGTGATGTATTTGGTTTTACTTTACATTTAGTGTATTGAAGTACTTTAATCTTTGGTGATCTAGTAGTTAATATGTTATATATCAGATGTTAAAATGTTATTTTTTAGTAATCCGTTTGGTTAATATAGCAGTTTTTTTTATTAATTGTGTTTTGGTTAACATAACATTTTTACTTTTTTTAATAATGTTTTTGTTAATAAGAGTAGCAATGTAACAATCAATATATTTTTAATGATATTTTTTGTTGTTATGAGTGATAATAATGTCAAAAGGCGCTATTTGGTTACCTATTAAAAACTTAGGGAAGTGGTGTTTCTAGGCTAAATTTAAGAAAAGAAATAAAGACGGCAAAATCTGCTATCTGGACAGTTTTCGTTTTTATTTTCTTTATTTTTTAATTGGCTTCAAAACAGTGTTTTTGTTATCTTTTTAATTAAGTGTACAGAGAGCAGTTTTTATGCACTCTAATTTTATACTCTGCTTCACCTGATTGACATCTTAATAATTCAACTCCGAATGTTCGTGTCGAAAATGTTGACAGATTGAAGGAGAGATATCATTTTTTCATTGTAATTTTTGTGTCACAAAGAGGTCGTCAGTTCTTTAGATGTTTGGCCCATAAATGAATCCCAAGGACATCACGTTTGATATTCGATTATTTTTTTTACCCCGAAGAAGCTTAGTATATGAGCAAATCGCGGTCAAGTCCATTTAATTTGACTGAATCCCGGGTCGAGGAATTCGTCAAAATTTATGTAAGAAATGCGCTGACAACCTCGGCAAAAAATTTTTTTCAGCGGATTAATCTTACATAATTATCCGCTTAATGTGCTGAATTTTTAGCACCTTTCTTACATAATTTCAGCACTTTTCAGCACATTAAGCGGATAATTATGTAAGATTAATCCACTGAAAAATATTTTTTTTCAGCGACTGTCAACGCATTTCTGACATAATTTCAGCACTTCTCAACACTTTTCTTGCACATTGTTTTGCCTTATTCACCGCCTTTCAGTTTATCCGCTTACAGCTGCTGACCCCTCGACCCGGGATGTTGCGTTGTGCCACAAAAGTTTGCTCTTAACGCTACCTATCTACAAGTTTCAATTTGCATATGAATGCGGCTGCTTATTATTATAATGAGATAAGAATTTTTTGCATCGTTTCTATAACAACCCTCTTTACGTTTTGTTAATAGAGAAGCGAGCTTTAGAAAAAAACATAGCAGTTTGAAATTACAATAGACAATTTCAAAAAGAATAGACATTTCCCGGGTTGAATTTTTCCGCCCAAAATGATGTAAGAGTGGGAAAATGCAGCTCAAAACTCTTACGTCTTTTTGGGCTGCATTGGGCTTTCAAGGGGGTAAAATGGTGTAAGAGTGAGGGGGTAAAAGACACATTAACCCCCACTCTTACATCTTTTTTGGTCTGTCAAGGGAGGTAAAACGATGTAAGAGTTGCGGGGTAATTGAGAAATTACCCCGCAACTCTTACATCGTTTTACCCCCCTTGACAGACCAAAAAAGATATAAGAGTGGGGTTTATTTTGTCTTTTACCCCCTCACTCTTACACCATTTTACGCCCCTTGGAAGCCCAACTCTTACATCATTTTACCCCATCTGGACAAAACCCCCTCAATCTTACATTGTTTTAGCGCCCATAACTGAAGACTGCCAGTCTTGAACCCACGACCTCTGTACCCTCAGCTGCGTTGCCTTAACCCCAGACCATCAATGCTTGTCCAACTCTTGACAGTCTATATATATGAATAATACATGTTGGAATTGCTCCCTCTCAACAAATTACCTCCTCACTCTTACATCAATTTACCCCCTCAGAACAAATTACCCCCTCACTCTTACACTATTTTAACCCACTTGGCCCAACTCTTACATCATTTTATCACCTCTGGACAAATTAATCCCTCACTCTTACACAATTTTACCCCCCCCCCCCCCCCTTGGCAGCCGGACTCTTACATCTTTTTACCCCCTCTGGACAAATTACACCCTCACTCTTACACCATTTTACCCCCCTTGGCAGCCCAACTCTTACAGCATTTTACCCCCTCTGGACAAATTACCCCCTCACTTTTACACCACTTGAACCCTTTGGCAGCCCAAGTAGTAATAGGGTGAGCAAGTCTCCCGGGTGGGGGGGGGTGTAGACCCCATGTATTAAGATGGGGTAAAGGAGTATTTTTCTGAGCGAGTCTACAGCAATGTATTAAGATTATGGATAGACTCTAGGGGCGCCTACATGTGTTCCAGGGGGTGAGTAGTAAGTTAGGATCACATGAGGGTGATTTTCTGGAGCCACTTGTCACGTGATTTTAGAGGTTATTTAGTGATTAATACAGCGCGCAGGGGAATTGTACAGGCAGCGCGAATGGGAATTGTACAGTCAGCGTGCAGGGGAAATGTACAGGCAGCGCGCATTAACGGATAATTCCCCCGAAGTAAATTTCAACATTTTTTTGGTATAACCACCGCAATGTGTTAAGATTAGGTATAGCCACCACAATGTATTGAGATTAAGTATAGCCGCCATAATGTATTAAGATAAGGTATAGCCGCCGCAATGTATTAAGATTAGGTATAGCCTCCGCAATGTATTAAGATTAGTTATAGCCGCCGCAATGTTTTAAGATTAGGTATAGCCGCCGCAATGTATTAAGATTAGGTATAGCCCACACAATGTATTAAGATTAGGTATAGCCGCCGCAATGTATTAAGATTAGGTCCAGCCGCCGCAATGTTTTAAGATTAGGTATAGCCGCCGCATTGTATTAAGATTAGGTATAGCCGCCGCAATGTATTAAGATTAGGTATAGCCGCCGCAATGTATTAAGATTAGGTATAGCCGCCGAAATGTATTAAGATTAGGTATAGCCGCCGCAATGTATTAAGATTAGTTATAGCCGCCGCAATATTTTAGGATGAGGTATAGCCGCCGCAATGTATTAAGATTAGGTACGGCCGCCGCAATGTATTAAGATTAGGTATAACCGCCGCAATGTATTAAGATTAGGTATAGACGCCGCATTGTATTAATATTAGGTATAGCCGCCGCAAGGTATTAAGATTGGTATAGCCGCCGCAATGTATTAAGATTAGGTATAGCCGCCGCAATGTTTTATGATTAGTTATAGCCGCCGCAATGTTTTAAGATTAGGTATAGCCGCCGCAATGTATCAGGATTAGGTATAGCCGCCGCAATGAATTAAGATTAGGTATTGCCGCCGCAATGTATTAAGATTAGGTATAGCCGCCACAATGTATTAAGATTAGGTATACACGCCGCAATGTATTAAGATTAGGTATAGCCGCCGCAATGTATTAAGATTAGTTATAGCCGCCGCATTGTTTTAAGATTGGGTATAGCCTCCGCAAGGTATTAAGATTAGGTATAGCCGCCACAATGTTTTAAGATTAGATATAGCCGCTGCAATGTATTAAGACTAGGTATAGCCGCCGCAATGTATTAAGATTAGGTATAGCCGCCGCAATGTATTAAGATTAGGTATAGCCGCCGCAAGGTATTAAGATTAGGTATAGCCGCCGCAATGTATCAAGATTAGGTATAGCCACCGCATTGTCATAAGATTAGGTACAGCCGCAATGTATTAAAATTAGTTATAGCCGCCGCAATGATTTAAGTTTAGGTATAGCCGCCGCAATGTATTAAGATTAGGTATAGCCGCCGCAATGTATTAAGATTAGGTATAGCCGCCGCAATGTATTAAGATGAGGTATAGCAGACACTAAATAGCAAGATGGCGCAGTGGTAGTGTGCTGGACTCAAAACTCAGAGGTCGGTAGATCGAAACTGCCTCTTGCTAATCTGACACTGTCACAGTTCTAGTGGACTTTTACGCTCTCATAACTTGGAAAATGTTAAATAAAAGAAAAAATTGAATTAAAAATTTCAAAATAACAGACACAGTACAAATTAAGTACATGCGAATACAAAATTAATCAAACGTTTACATGATGATAGTACAAAAGAAAAGAGAATTAAAGTACATTTAGCCGAGTGGTTAATAAAATCGACAACAAAATTTTGAAAAACTAACGAAGAATTAAGGAACTTAGAAAAAAAATTACTGTGGACTTTATTACACTTCGACTTATTTTAGATTAAATTTATCTAATTCACATATAATTACTTGTAAAGTTTAAAAGATGAACATCATTAACATTGTTCAGTTTTGTTTGAAAAAATTTAAATAGTTGAAATGCTGCAAATATTGTGTAAAATCCACACAAATTATCAGTTTTCTGAACTGACTTTTGTTTCATTTTCTGGTACTTTTTTGTTCAAAAATTTGTATTTTGTGATTGGACGAGCCAAAGAATCAGCATAGTAATAAGTTCGATTGAATTGAGCAATCATTATCCAATGCTCTCCAGCTTTACTGCTCGGAGAAGTGTCGATGATAGCAAAGCTGAATGTGGGTAGTCTTCGAACACAATCTGCTGGAAACGATACAATATAGCCGTATTTGAGTTCTGGGATTCGTTCAATAATCTGTCTCAGGGAAGTGTTATCCATGACAAACAATTTTTCTCTGCTTTATTTCGCAATTACCATTAACACACGGATTTCTAACTGTACAGTGAAGCTGAAAAGACTCATTCTCTTCAAAAGAGCAACAATCATTGGACTTTTTAACTTGCTCCAATAAAACTTTGCTTGACTTTTTAATTTTGTCAACAGAATTTTTATGGCAGTTGGGGCAGAAAAAAATAGTTATAAAAAAGGTACCAGAAAAATTAGGAGAGGAACGTAAGCAAAAGAGTTTGAATTAGTTCGCCCCCAGTTATCGTCCAATTTAAGAAATTATTTGGTGAAGAGAATGGCAACTGGGTGACGATAATATATAACCCACAAATGTTCCAATGCAGAAAGCGATGATGTAAAACCCATAAAAAACTGAAGAAAAATATGAAAAAGTTTTTGGTTAACGCAAAAATCCTCAGACATTTTTAGCAACCGTTCCGAACTGATCAATTTTAACAGTGGACATCCTTTCTCCTAGAACAATTAATTCTGTTACGCTTCTTAGCGGGTGGTCTAAAAACATTTCTAATCGGATACTTTCACCGCTGAGCTCAGTATAATGAATATTTGCTCCAGCATCTTGAAGTGAAGTGAGAACAAATACAAGCACGTAATGGCTCTGAAATAGATTATTTGGTAACGCGGGAATCTCTTCGTTAAAATTCATTGCTTTCATTGTAGTTGCATATGCCCTGCAATCATTGGTTGTATCAACTGATACTATAGCTCTACTTCCTTCAACAATTCGTAGTTCTCGAAAAACCAAATTTCTGATAATGGATTTTCTTGAAAATGTCCTGTGAATGCTGAATTTGTGTTCATCGCAATAGCTATTCTTCTGATTGGAGCATTGTTAAAAGCATTTTCCTGAATAAACTAATTCTGTCCTGAAGGAATAATAAATGTGCGTGCAGTTGTTTCCATAAAGTTGTAACAAGCAGGTTGATGAGTTAATTGATATTTGATAGTCTGGTGATACACTTCGTTAACAACGGCACGTCTTGTAAACCGGGACAAGTCAAGAACTTTAAAGGAGACGTGAGGATTGTAGGAGATCATTTAAAAATTGGGTCTTGCACGAATCAATTTCAGTCTAACTTTTGTATTTGGAAGCAGTATCTTTTCAAATTGGAACAAATCAATTGCGAATTTACCGTAATAAGTAGTTCCATTATTCAGCAAAAGTTCTTCCTCTCGATCTATAGAAAATTGTTTTTCCTCAAAATCGCTGTTTTTTTTTCAAATTCATATCCATGGCAAGCCAAAATACCTTCATTATTCCTTGTGGAAGCGTTAAATTCATTGGAAATTAAAGCTTTGTGTCCATAGAGACCATTTGAGTTGTAAACCTGTTGAGTGTTCAGATACACCTCACAGTTGGAGAAGAGCGAGTGCAATAAATTGTTGACGTGAGTTAGATAATGTAAATCATCATCTGTGAAAGACACTCCCTTATCTGCTTTTTCATGCTCGTCTTTTTTCATAAAGTCATCAAACAACCTTCCATTTTGTAAACCAACTTTGATTTGAAGGTGGATATCTCTCATATCAAGATATATGCTTCTATCTGTTTCAAACTCGAATTCAATGCTGCTTTAATCCAATGAAGTACTGGGATAAACTTCTTGAACGTGAGAAGATTCAATTGGTTCCGAAACAGGAATTTTGTTAAAAATCTTCAAGCATGAGTTCGTAAAGTGACCATAACGAAAGTTGCTATCGTTTGTTGATCTAGTTTTCATTTTAGCTTAGAAAAATATCTTTTCTAGTTCGACGACGTCGACTGGTTTTTGGGGGAATTCTTCGAATAATGCGACGTTTCCTAATTTTTCCACCACCTATTTGTTTACGTAATGTTTTCTTTCCAACATCTGCAGCCACAGATTTGAACTTTTTCTTTCCAGTTAGAACATTTCCAATTTCTGGTGCAGCTATATCAAGCAAATCAGCACCAACTCTTTTTGCTGCTGGGACAAAATATCTCCTCTAAAATGGAATAGCCGTCCTCCCAATTGTTTGTGCTAACGCTCCGAATCCTCTTCCCCTCTGTCTTGAATAACCACGAAAATACGGTAAATCACTATCAGCAACCATTTTCTACAACTTTAAATCTAAAAATGATTGTCAGAATTTTTTCTAAACATTAGTACCGCTTTGTTACCCCAACAGAGTTGAAAGGAACTTTTTCACCATAAGAGTCCCGGAGCTCGAGTTTTATGCTGTGGAATGAGTTTTTTAGAATTTTTTTAAATTGTAAGTTTGAAAAATTTTGATAGTTCATGTTTTGGCCCGTTGAGATAATATCTCTATTCTTAACTTTTGACATAAACGGAATGCATCGTAAAACAGCAGCTTTTGTATCACCCACAATATTGTATTCAACAATATCATTATATAACTTAAGGTGTGTATTCGTACAATGTCATAAGGGAACTTGGGAAAATGAGGACCAGCACCACTCATGATAACACCCATACCATAAATAGCTTCTTCGCATCCAAAGACATGACAAAGATCGGCACTAAAAACGACAAGTAAAGAGTTCTGATTCGGAAGACTCAAAGAAATTCGCTTTGTAATTTTGTTAACGTGTAACTTGATAGGCGTTTTTTCATATTTTTCACGTTCCTGAATTTTTCTGTTCATTTCATTGACACTATCAGAGATCGAGGGGTATAGACCTGGATCAAGTGTGCAAAATTCCGTTGGTTTTGTAACTGGTGTTGCTTCATCTAGATAGAAGAATTTACCCTCTGTTATGTTTTGGTACAAGGAAGGATACGACAGTTCTGTTATCGCTACCTCTCATTTGCCATCAAGATTAATTTGTTCAGGTAGAAAATTCGTGAAAGAACTTAGTGTATTGTTTGGGTAACAATCAAAAGACGCACGGGAAACCAACTCAACAGTGAAAAAACTCATCTTTAAATGATACTCTTTGAAAGCTCTTGTTCATAAAATTTTCCTAGAATTTCATCACTTTGTTCTCCACAAAGGTTATAGGTTGGTGGTTAAAAAGTAGCAACTTTAACAATCCTGAATTTTTCATTTGTGAACTGAGATTTATAAACTTTTCTGAATGTAATATCTTTTTTTGAAATACGAACATTTTCACCCACTTTAAGACGTGGTCGCTTATAATGGTTAATTGGGTTTTTGTAAAAAATTGACAAAAAGGTCTTTGTTTGTTACATTTTTTGGAGCTTTACCTGTTGAGCGATTAACTCTTGTGTTAATAGTTTTGAGAAAGGAATCCATTTTTCTCATGTTTTTGTCACCATTTTCTTCCATATAGCGATAAATAATGTTTTTTAAATATTTTATAGCTCGTTCTGCTACAGCAGCTTTTGTTTCACTTCTAGTAAGGTAAATTTTGATTTTCTTGTCCGTACAAAACTTTCGAAACTCACCACTAAACTCTGTTCCCTGATCAACCCATACTTTCGCTGGCATACTTTTTTACGCAACACTTTTTTGAAAGCTACATTTGCATCGGCAGAGTACTTTGCCTTCATTTGCTGCACACGAACAAAGTGAGAAAAGACGTCAACACATACTAATAAATACTTCACTCCATTATTAGTATCCCATAATTTATCCATAAAAGCTAGATCGAAACACTAGATCTCATTGATTTGCTTAGCAAATGCTGGTAATCTTTTGAAATGTCGTGTTGCTTGACGATACTTTGTGTAGGAATCTTTACTGTGCAGAAAGTAGGCAACTTTTTTTGGATAACCCTTTTGCCTTTTGTAGATTTTTAATTTATCCATATGCGGCTCCTCCATCTCTATACAGTCTTTGTAGCTTTGTTTTTTTTCAGATTTTGAAAGGAATCCAGCTCCCTCTGACTTTGCTTTTGGCATCTTTGTTTATTACTTTTTGCGGATTTATTCCCGTAGCACCAAGTATTGTGTAATATATGTCAGGAAAATCAACGTTTTTTCTTTTTAATGGGAAAATAAAATCTGCAAAAGCTACTTCTATATGTCTTTCATCTAATAAAATTGTGTCGTTGAGAGATAGCTTGACTCGCGGTGAATTTAAAACTTGATCAACAATTGATTCGTTTTTTAATGATCTGGTTTTTGTTGCTGATTTCCTTGTAATTAGGGTTCAAATGTGTTGGGACAGAAAATGGTTTCTGCTAAAAAGTGTCCATTTTTTTTAACTTCTATTTTGAGTTTTTGTTTGTAAAGGTGTTGAGGAATCAAAACAAACTGTTCCATTTCAAGACAATCGACTAATGATAGATGTTGTCAAAATTGATATGAGCATGAGCTCTATTCCTTTTCGTGAACTTAAATTTTCTCTTCTTTTATATATTCCGGTTTTTTTTAGCAGGAGTTGATGAATTTCGCCTCTGTACTTTTTTACGTCTTGTTATTGTATTTCCTGTAGTTGTCCTCCGAGAAGATTTACTATGCATCCGTTTAGAAAATGAAAGAAATCTTTTGGATAATTTTTTAGGAACGTTTTCTTGAATTTCTGGGAATAAGCTCGGAACGTTATCAGTGTAGAGAGATGTTGTGTGTTCATGGTTCAAAAAAGTAATCTCTTGTTTCGTTTTAGGGAGAGGAAAAATAGTGGGAATAGAACCACTGTTTGTGCAAAATCTAAGAGAGTCGACTGTTTTCGGAGTCAGATCAATGAGTAAAAGACCATACGGGATCGAGGTAGCCTTTGTATACCAATCTTTTAATTGTAGTCCAAACCCGAGCTGTTGACTAAGAGTGTTAATCTGGAGAACATCTCTAGGAGACTTAAAAAAACTATATGAGTATTTTGTAACTCAACATCTCTTCCCAACCTACTCTGATGAAAAAGATTATGCTTTATATATATTGTACTAAGTCCTTTGTGTCTGCCAGCTGTCGCGATATTGACAAAATCTTTTGAGCTTGAGATTTCCTCACAAGAATAAAAAAAATCAGCAAACACTTGCTTCCATTATTGGGTAGACTCTGAATGAACTCAAAGTCAACTCCTTGAACAAAATGAATGTTCTTAATGTTTTAAGACTTTAGTCCGTAAAGTGATTGATAATGTTGATTAAAATAGTAAATTTTATCAAAATCGGGTTGAAAAGTTCCAATAATTAGCCAGTCATGGATAAGATGAGATTTTCCAGACCCGCTTGGTCCCACCAATGAAATAAAAATGCGTTCCCTAGTAGATTATTTTGTTCATAGTTTAGGAGAAGGTAAAATATAACCGACTTTACTAGATAAGATAGCAATCCAAACTGTTGTTTCTTCACAGATTTCGGCAAGAGTTATTCTTACTATACAAAGCGCTAATACTATCAAAAAAAAAATTGGGACAAAAAAAACCACAAGAGATCTATTACAAATCTGTCCAAAACATTTCCACGATTGTCGTTCCTTGTTATTATCATCAAAGACAAAATTACCTAAGTTTAAACCGTTATCTGTATGCTCGGTCATTTATACTTTATTTTTAAGGGAAAATCAATTTTTCCAACTGGGAATGCGAATTCTCTCTGATTTCAAAAATAGTGAAATAAAAATAATTAATTGCAAAACGATCACAGGTATAAATAGAAATTACAAATAGAAATTCCAAATATTATACGTTATCAAAAAAATCTAGAGTCCAAGTTCTGTAAGCATAAGCTTTCTTCTCCGCACAGTGAAATGTCTTTGTGTGTCGATACAGATAATTGCTACAATCCCAGTCAGTATCCGATTTGTTGAGAGGTTTGAAAACTTGTGGACAACCAAGATCATCTAGATTCTCCATATCTTTACACAAGCAATTTGAGAGGAGATTACACTTCTCTAACCCTTTTGCAAAGTATTCTGTTGTAGGTGAACAATGTTGGTGAATGATTGATGACAACTCAGTGTATTCAAGTTTTCCATTGTTCCAATTAATCCCATGTAAATTTTTAGTGTTCCACTTTGCTTGAAAAGTAGGTTTATAGTCTTTGGGTGGGAGGAAACTGTATCCCAATACAATTCCATCCTTGAAAACATCCAACTCTTCGATAATTTTCCCTTCCAAGCACTCATTATCAAATACAACGAGAGACATTCTTTTTTCTAGATTGAATTGTTACAAAAATGATTAGCAGTCTAGCATTTTGAAAATTTGAGGATGATAAAATTTAATAAAGACACAAAAGATTAACCCAGTTCAGAAATATGAGCTTGGAAAATTTGGTGACATGTAACAGTATCCTGGACCTTTGTTTGTAGTTGCTTTAACCGCTCCAGCAGAATCGTGTAGTATCACTTGTAATCGAAAAACTTTCAATCTAGCAAAGAAAAAGTCTAAAAAGGAATTTCCATAACCAATAAAACCTCCATGAGGAAGTTTTTGGTTAATTTCCTCAATATTTATATTCTCGTCCCAAATTTTACAGGCCGCTAAAAAACAGTTTTTGCGTTTTTCATTTTCGGGAAACATTGAAAGGATGGCTTCCGTAACAATTGAATATGTTGAAAAGAATGGAAATATCCATCAACTTTGCGTTCCTTCATCCATGTCATTGCAAGTTTACTTAAACTTTTCAATATAAAATAAAAGTGTAGGGAGATGCTCTAGTAAGTTCTCGTACTCTTCTTTTTTTTTCAATTCAATATTTGTCAGAAAACTCCACTGATATCCGTTCCAAAGATGTTGTGAAGTGGTAACTTGTTGTCTATCTGAACGATATATAAGACTGGTTCTGCGTAATCCGTTGTGAATAACCCACTTAAATTCTGAAATTTGGGAGTCTATGTCCAAATTTTCTAATTTGGGAAAATTTTGAGCTTCAAGAACAGTATAGGAATATCTTTTAAGTTCGTAATGAAGTCTAACGTGAAAAACCTTTGACTTATCTATGAGACTCAAAAAATGTTTCTTGAGCAACCAATATCCCAACTCATTCTCAGATCAAAGATTTTTAAAATGAAAAATTTATTGTAGAGAAGACAAAGACATATTACAAAATCACACAAAAATTATTATTGAAATGTACATTGTTCAATGTTAGAAAAGTCAATCAAATTTCGAATGAGTTCCTTGAACTCGTCCAAAGTGTAGCTGACATAAGTCACCTGCTTGAACTCATTGTTTTCATTTCGACAAAAGAGTCGAATCTGCACATAAATGGAGGCTGGACTCTCCTGAACGTATTGAATGAAAGTCACATATTTTCGTCGATTTCGTCCTATGCTGACCTCTCTGACTTTGTGACATTGTTGCAGCACATCCTCCATACATGGGTTCTTATCAAATTGAGTCGGGTGCTCACTCAGTTCCAATTCCCCATTCTGGATATTGTTCTTGAGGAAACAGAATTTTTTGAATTCGTAATCTTCAATTCGAAGTTGCTGGTACTTCTCAAATGTTCCAGAATTATCTTTTTTGAAGACTTGGAAAATTGATTCGGAATAATTTTGTCCGTTTTTAAAAATCTGGGACACAGTAAATCTGCCAAATCTTTTTGGGTTAGAACCAAAGTCTAAATAAAATGGAACAGAATCAGTTCCAGTTTTAGGTTGAGAATCGGTAAACATAGACGGAGCACTCGAGTAAAAAGGAGAGACTTTAGAGAGAGAGAGACATTTTATCAACTTAATCTGACTGAGAGAAATGAATTGAATGATTTAACTTGTAATATTACTCCCTCCATTGTTTCCGATCACCTTTATTTGGTAATGATGTCGTTATCCTTCTTTCATTTCCAAATATAGAAAATTCAATTGCGTCATTTTGCAAAAATTCCCTATAAAGAAACTTAGTCAGAAATTTTAATTAGAGCAAACATTTGAACTAGAGCAGCATACTTATCTTGATGTTTAGCACGTCTGTGTTGCATTAGCGAGTAATAGTGTTTGAAATATTTAGAACAAGTAAAACAACGGATTTTTCTGAGCTGCTGTCTCTTGAACTGTGTCATTATTTAAATGAAGTTTTCGTTGCTTTTGAACTGAATTGTGTTACTTCCTTATATGGCAGTTTAAAAGAATCACTCCAATATCACTTTGGTCACAGAATGGCAGCAGTTATGTGTCAAGTTTTACCTGATTTTTATAAAAAATTTTCTGAGAAAGCCTTGTTAATTTGCGTATCGGTCAAGGCTAGTGAATACTCTGTTGCGTCCTCCGAAAAATTGTTCTCATCACATAATTCTCATTTCATCGTCCATTATTGAATTACTCCAAAAATTGGATGATTTATCTTTTCAAAATCGGAGAGTGGACTGCTTACACACCTTCTTTAAACATCAGTTTTTTGGTCACAAAATGGAGGAAGCAGGACTTGATTTACTCAATTGAATTCTGAAAACATATTTGTTGAAAAACTACCCAGCGTGTCTAAGAAGAGATCTAAGAAGAGATCTTTCTTAGTAGAAAAAAGTTCAAGAGACATCTACTGACAGCTGAGCAAAGAAATGCAAGCACACAAACCTTGAGATCATCCTTCTTTGACCGAATTCAGTCACTTAAGAACTCAAAGTATGAGAGTGAACTAATAAAAATTGTTGATTGCTTACTAGATGGTCATGGAATAATTGATAACCCCATGTTGTACTTTGAAGTTAGAAAGTAATAAAGTATTCGTACTAAAATGTTTTAAATCTAGTGTATATTCTACAAGTCGAAATTTGAAGTCAATTTGTTTGCTATATGTCGAATTTTCAAACAACATTTTTTTGTTCAAAGTCAAAAATAGAACCTCAGATTTTTCGTTAAAAATCAAAATTGTTACCAAACTGTGCGTACAAAATGTGCAATTTTTTTCTCATTTTTCTTAGTTTTGCGGTATGATTTTAAGTAAAAAACAAAATTTTTAATCGATTTTAAAATGACAAGTTTTTAATCTGTTCTTGCAGCTTAAAATTGGAATTGTAACGATAAATTTTTCTTAAAAATCGAATTTTTTCTCGACGTTTTTTGTTAAATATCAAAAAAAATTTCCACAATTTTCTTAAATATCAAAATTAAATTCGGTATTTTTCTTTATTGTCGAAAAAAAATTTCTAATAATAACCAAGTACCTAAATTATTAAGTAACCTTTTGTGTTAATCTTTTATTCTGAAAAACTTTAAAAATAGTAGTTGAATAATTATAAAATTGAAAATATAAATTTAATACGAAACACCTAAAAAGTATTCAGAAACTTTATTATTTTTACAAACAAACACAAAATAGTTTACAAAATTGAACATAGAAATCATTCAAAAAGAGTTTCAATAACATATTATAGCAAGTTCTGAATTACATTACTGAAACCTATTTGTCGCTCAATTCTACCAATTATTTGGGTTGGTTGAACAGTGAATAGGGTATTAAGTACATCACTCAAAAGATAGGGTTTTGAGCTGTTCCTTCCTCAATCGAAAGTATTGACATCGAGGGTTTAGTTGACATGTCAGTAGATCCATAGTACTATGCTGGATCAAAATTTTACAGTTCGTTAAATGACGTGGTGGTACTAGTATCGATACTCAACTCGCTATGTTCTCTACTATGAGCTCTTGAAAATATTTGGAGAAGATTATTTACCACCTCCGGACTTGATACCTGACATACCTCCGTTGTAGTGAACCAGCTGTTTGGAATTTGCCCTTCCTCCCAAGAAAATGTGTACTGAATACTTCCAGCTACGTAGTTGGTGGGGAAATCAGATCCATTAACGTGAGGATAGTGGTGTCCACAAAAACAGCAACCTCGTGTCCCATCACGTGAGTTCCGAGCTGATTATCTGTGATTGGAACCTGTCCCTGATGATATGTATCAAACTGTTGTCGCTGGTGCTCAATAATGTGCCACACAGTAATGGGTAAACTGATCACAGACTCATACAGTCCATTTGATAAATCTCGCACTCCTATCTGAGCAATATCCTCACTGAAAGAAACTGAGTACAGAAGGTTATTATTTTGAACGGTGAACTCCATTTTGGATTAAATGATAGAAGAGATTTTTGTTGAAAAGTGATAAGAATGGAACAAAAGATTCTTGTTGAGAACGTGATAAAAGCAAACAGTGGCGAGAAAGTTAGAAAGCAACAAATTTCCTTTTTAGGAAGGAAACAGAATATATAAATTAGATTTAAACAAAAGTTAGAACTAAAGTAGGTATTTTTTAATAAGAAGAAGTTGAATGTTGGAGCTCGATAGCAGGATAAAATGTTAAGGAGTAGTTAGTATAATGTGAGAAAGTATCGATGATGTTTTCAGGGAAGTTTGGTTAAATGATAATGTCAAAATCATCAACCTCTATATATAGTGTGCTCTGTCCAATCAGACAACAGTAACCAAAGATGGAAGATTTTATGAGAAAAAGTGACGTTTAGCTTGAAATTTCAGGACGAACTGAAATTCAAATCCAAATTTGGGTAAAATTTCCTGACAAGGTAGGAATTGAAGGATACGTACAGGTTTCTGGCTATGCTTTTACTTAAAATGGTCTTTTTTAGGTGAAGTGAAGTGACATAATTTACCAAAAAAGTCAACCTTTGATAAATTTTTTCCAATTCGTCAAATTTCAGATCAATCTCGGAAAATGTTCCATTTTTTGAATAAAATTTCTGTGATATGCCTTAGGTAAACGAATTCCAAACCTGATCAGTACTTCCATTGCATTGTAGTCGTTGTAATAATGGATGTACAAAGCACTCTGCAGTGATGAAGTTATTGTTATCGGTTCTGGGAGAGGAACCAAGTTTGTGTTCGAAATATTTCTGTACTGTTCCAATATATCGGGGACGGAGTTCAAAATGAACAACAATTCGTATTTGCCTACATGCATTTCTGAGGATAAATTGAAAGACTCTTTCGTAATAAACTCCTCATATTCAAATTTTTAATAGGGAACGTTGCATACTCAAGTCCTTTACTAAAGCGATTATTCTGTTGGATTTTGTGAAAAAGTTGAATTGTAAAAAAAGTATGAATCTACATCAATTTCGTCAATTTTGTGTGCATCGGGTATACCTTCATTTCTCTTTTAAATCTTCTCCAAAATTTGTGAGCGGTTTTTGATCAACATGTTTCACCAATGAGTAAAATTTCACGTGTTAATCTATTAAAATAAAAAAAATTTTAAAAGAGAGAATGAGATAAACAAAACGATATCATTAACTTTTACAACAAGTTTCTAAATTTTAAAATTTGATTGGTTTGTAGTTTGTAATATAATCACGTTAACGTCAATTGTATGTATGTTATCTTCAATTAAAGTAGGAGTTTTCTTCTCTAATGTTTTAATATTATTGTAAAAACACATTTAATGTTTTATTGATAAAATTACAAAATTAGTTCGTTTACAATAATATTTGTATTCTCTAAGTGAGCAAACATCTGACATATAGATTTTGTTAAAAAGTCTGTTTCGGGATGAATAGTATTGTTTTGTTAAAAAAAAGTAACACAAATCAGCAATATGACAAAAAATATAACTTATGATTTCTGATTCCCCTCCAAAGAATAAGGTTACACATTTTGGATGTTTTCTGGATTTAAATACAATGTAGAATGCAACACTGTGACTGCTTCTTTGGAAGTTCTTGAACTTTCTTATTGCGTAATCTTACTAAAAATTACGTCATTTCTTAATATAGAAATATTGAGTCACAAAAGTTATTCTAATTAACAAACCAAAAAATGTGTTCATTCTCACTATGTTATCAGATAAAAATGCTCGGCAATTTACTTAAAATTTATTCAATTTGTTTTGCATCAAAACAATACAATGCCCTCTCTTGATAGAAATCTACCTGTCAAATGCACAAAGTGCGAGAAAATGGTTGTCAAGCAGCAAATGGTTCGACACAAAAAATCGTGTGATAGTGGGACTTTAATTTGTCCCATTTGTCCACATTTCTATACAAAGAGGAAAAAGGACTTGAACTACCACCTTGCTAAGCATCACGCTCCTCAGAAAAGAAGCTTTGTACAGTGTTCACTATAAGCTTGGAGGAATTTCCAAGTTTTTATTCACTTCAACAACATAAGAGACGGAAACACGGAACATCGACCAAAATTGGAACCAAATCCAGCGAAAGTTTGAAAGAAGTACTAGAATCGGAACAATTGGATAAGAACAGCGAACAGTTACAGCAGGAACTTAGTGCCTGTCAACACTTCTTTGACAATACTGAGATGGAGAATGGGAGACATAGAGTATTCAAATTTAAATTGTCGAAACTTGATCCCAGCGAAACTAATGAAAAAAAGCAAGTGTTTGAAAAGCTTAACTGCGCAGCAAAAAGAAATTTACCTCTTGGGTTTATTTTACGAAATGTGGACACGGACGAATGCCGATACTTATATGCTCATGAAAACAACACCTTCTTTGAGAAGTTTCATTTACTTTGTTCTAAGGGAGAATTAGTCTCACTTCAGGATAGAGTAGAGAAAATGGATTTGATTGAGACTTGTGCTCAAGAAAAGGCAAACCCAAAATGGCGGCATGCAGTAACTACGAATGTAACAATTTTTTGTGCTCTTCTCAACAATATCCCAATGGGATGTTTAGATGCTGTTATACCTGAACAGTTGTTGAGAAGAAGAGATGTAAATTGTCTTGATACAAATGGATACGGAGAAACCTATAAGGAGTACCTTTGGCTGTTCACTTGAATGGATTAGCTGAGCTGGAAACAAATGCAGCTAAGTTGTTCAGTGACTTTCTCCACGAGTCTGGTCATGACGCAATTAACGTTAGAGGAGTGTCAATGGACCACCTTGTGTTTGTTGAAAACGCTATAAAACACAACATTTTCATTTATGACTTTGACATGGAGGACGGGGATTTTGTTGGTGAACTTGCAAGAAAAAGTATTGAGATGTACGAAAACAACATTGTTCTACTGCGCTACAACAACCACATTTGCTATGTTGATGATATCAACACGTTCTTCAAACGATTCCGCTGTCTTTATTGTGATACCTTTATTAAGCGTGCTGGTATTTTCCACCGTCACGTGAAATCTAGTAAAGATAGGATACAGCTCATTTATCCGAAGAGTGTTTACACTTTGAGAGAAACTTTGTTCGAGAAACTTGACGGTTTTGGAATTGGATATGAGGAAGAACAAAAACTGTTCAAAAACTTGGCTGTATTTGACTTGGGATCAATCTACGTTCCATCTAACGAACTAAAAGATACCAACACAACTATTTGGATAGGAAATTATGAACCAATCTCTGTGTCAATTTCCTCAAATTTAATACAAGAACCTATTTTTTTATGCAACAAAGTCTCCAAGACACTGATTGTATCTTTTTTTGAAGCATTAGAAGAACTTGCTAGCAAAAGTAAAGCAGAAACGTTGCAAAAATTTTCTTCAATTGAAAATGCAATTAAAACCAGAGTAATTTCTATTTTCGAGAAGTTAAATGGAATGAAATATGAGAGAACTCCAAAGTTTGAATTTCAATATATCGAAGAAGAAGAAATTGATATGTCGACTCAATTCCCCCAAATTCAGAAAAATCAACTTCTCGATTTACAACAAAATTTTGAAAGTTATGTCAGCACTTTACCTGTATTTGGATTCAACAGCGGGAAATATGATCTGAATCTTTTGAAGTCTTATTTACTACCCTACCTCATTCACGAGCGCGATATTCAACCAACGGTTATTAAAAAAGCTAATCATTTTGTATCCTTTAAATTTGCTTATGTTCAGTTTCTCGATATTCTAAATTTTCTTGGTCGAGCAACATCACTGGGTTCGTTCCTCAAAGCTTACAAGACAATTGAGACCAAAGGATTATTCCCTTATGAATGGTTCAACTCACCACACAAATTGAATGCAACTTTCCTTTCCCCTTACGAAAGTTTCTTTAGTAAGTTGAGAGAGTACAATTCCTTGAAGAAAGAGTTTACGGATTTCACAAAATTGTTGAATAGTGGACTTTCCCAAATAGATGAAAAAACTTATGTTGAAAGTAGTGCCCCCTCGGGATTTGACAACTACAATTACTTGGAAAGTGTGTGGGAGCACGAACAAATGACAAGTTTTCAAGACTTTGTCAGGTCGTACAATAACAAGGATGTTGTCCCGACACTAGAAGCGATGCAGAAAATGATGAAATTCTATCATAACAAAGGGATTGATATGTTAAAACTGGGTTGCACACTACCTAATTTAGCAAATATTTGTCTACACAAATCAACTAATAACAATTTCTATCCTTTCGTTGAAGCAGACAAAGATTTACATGATAAAATACGCGAAGATATGACCGGTGGTCCCTCTATTGTGTTTAATAGAAAAGCAGTTGTGGATCAAATATATATTCGAAACACAGAAAACATTTGCAAATCAATTGTGGGTATAGACGCCAGTCAACTTTACCCCTTCTCAATGTATCAAGAAATACCCACTGGGCTTCACACTAGATGGGAGTTTGATTCAGACTCTCAAAAGTTTAAAACTAGGCAAAATAAATCGAGGAAATTTGAGAACATGGTTATGTCGTACCTACAATCTCAGCGTCCTAACTGTACTATTGAAAGCTACTACACAACTGGAACTCAGAAAATGATTGATTGTTTTAATGTAGACGGATTTTGGGCTCACTGTAAAACCGTTTTTGAAGCAATGGTTGTTACTTTTACTTTTGTGCATGTCAGGAAGCAAGAGCGAGCATGTCAGAGGAAGAGACTCAAAAAGGACTCAAGAAAGGGGAATACGATGAACTAAGACGAGACTATTTGCGAAACAAAGGATGTGAAATTGTTGAGATATGGGAGTGTAACTGGTGGGAAACTTTTCAAAGGTGATGAATCTGTAAAAATTCACGTGGGAAACAATGTCCCATTCAAGCTACCTCTGACTCCAGACTCCAGAATCACTTACTAAGATAAGAGAAGATAAACAATCTGTTTACGTTCAGTGTGATGTCGACGATCCAGATGGGTTGAAATACAAGTTCTCGAATTTTCCACCAATCTTTAAAAACTTTAATGTTAGTCGAGCCTATATTGGTGATTATATAAGGGATTACGCAATTGATAACGATTTACTCAAGCAACCGCACTGCATGTTGATTTCAAGCTTCAAGTTGGAGAATGGAATAGTCATAACACCTTTACTCAACTTTTACCTTAGTATTGGGATGAAATGCACCAAAATTTATCGCTTCGTTCAGTACACAACCAAAAAATGCTTCAACAGTTTTGTCCAGTCGGTTGTTGATGCTAGGAGAGTTGGAGATGAAAATCTTGAATCAAGCGTTGTAGCAGAAACAATGAATTTGTTAGGGAATAGTTCCTATGGTTACTAAATCATGGACAGAAGCAGACATACAGAGACAAAATACCTGAACGATGAAAAGACACACAAAGCTATCAATGGGAAATTCTCTAAGAGAATTAACAATGTGTCGAAAGAACTTTACAGAGTTGAACTTGTAAAATCAAAAATTGAGCACCGTGAACCGATAATAGTCGGCTTTTTTATACTTCAGTACGCAAAATTACGTATGCTGGAGCTTTATTACAATTTTTTTGATAAATTTTGCTATGTCGACACATCAAAATTAGAAATGGACACTGACTCCTTATACTTAGCTTTAGCACACGATAATTTGTACAATTGCATTCTACCTTCTAAAAAAGCAGAGTGGGAAGCTCTGAGGGAACACGATTGTGATGATTCTTTCAGAGCTGATGCTGTACAAAATTTCTTCCCTAGAACTTGTTGTGATAAACATAAAAAGCACAATAAGCGTGAACCAGGTCTGTTCATGGAAGAATTTAGATGTACTGAAATGATTTGTCACTATAGCAAAACATATTGTTGCTACGATGCCAAATCGGATAAGTACAAATTCAGCAGCAAAGGACTAAACATACGAACATTGGAAGAGACCGGAGATGGACCATTGGAAAAATATCGGCGAGTGATGGAAGAAAATATCAATTTAACATCTACAAATAGAGGATTTCGGACAATCAACCACTGCGTCGCTACCTATGAACAAACAAAGAAAGGTTTCTTACATTTTTATCCTAAACGAAAAATATTATCTGATGGAGTTCATACTGTACCCCTGAACTTGTAACTTATTTAATTAACTTTCATTTTGTGAGCGCTCTCTGTAGTGTTTAAAATTACTTATGATGTACTTGATTAAAACTGTGTCTGTCTTTTTGTACCTTCATAATTCATTCTTTTAAAAATTTTCAGTTTTCTCAATTTTAGTGGTTACAACTAAGCTTAATACATTGGAGTGGCTATAACTAATCTTAATACATTGCGGCGACTATACCTAATCTTAATACATTGCGGCGGCTATACCTAATCTTAATACATTGCGGTGGTTATACCAAAAAAATTTGAAATTTACTGCGAGTGGAAACATCCGTTAATGCTCGCGGCCTGTACAATTCCCCAGCGCGCTGACTGTGCAATTCCCATTCGCGCTGCCTGTAAAATTCCCCTGCGCGCTGTATTAATCACTAAATGACCTCTAAAATCACGTGACAAGTGGCTCCGGAAAATCACCCTCATCTGCTCCTACCTTACTACTCACCCCCTGGAACACATGTTGGCGCCTCTCGATTCTATCCATAATCTTAATACATTACTGTAGACCCGCTCAGAAAAATACTCCTATACCCTATCTTAATACATGGGGTCTACTACCCCCCCCCGGGAGACTTGCTCACCCTATTACTACTAGCCCAACTCTTACATCACTTTACCCCCTCTGGACAAATTACGCTCTCACTCTTACACCATTTTAACCCCCTTGGCAGCCCAACTCTTACCCCTTTTTACCCCCTCTGGACAAATTACCCCCTCACTCTTATACCATTTTACGCCCCTCGGCAGCCCAACTTTCACATCATTTTATCCCCTCTGGACAAATTACCCCCTAACTCTTACACCATTTTACCCCTCTTGGCAGCCCAAATCTTACATCATTTTATACCATCTGGACAAAACCCCCTCACTCTTACACCATTTTACCCCCCTTGGAAGCCCAACTCTTACATCATTTTACCCCCTCTGGACAAATTACCTCTTTACTTTTAGACCATTTTACCCCACTTGGCAGCCCAACTCTTACATCACTTTGCCCCCTCTGGAAAACTTACCCCCTAACTTTTACACCACTTTACCCCCCTTGGCATGCCAACACTTACATCATTTTACCCCCTCTGGACCAATTACCCCCTCACTTTTACTCCATTTTACCCCTCTTGGCAGCTCAACTCTTACCTCATTTTACCCCCTCTGGACAAATTACCCCACACCCTACACCATTTTATCCCCCTTGGCAGCGCATCTCTTACAACATTTTACCCCCTCTGGACGAATTACCCCCTCACTCTTACACCATTTTACCCCCCTTGGCAGCCCACATTTTACATCATTTTACCCCCTCTGGACAAAATACCCCCTCACTCTTACATAATTTTACCCCCCTTGGCGGCCCAACACTTACATCATTTTACCCCCTCTGACAAATTACCCCCTCACTCTTAAACAATTTCCCCCCCGTGGCAGCCCATTTCTTACATCATTTTGCCCCCTCTGGACAAATTACCCCACACTCTTACACCATTTTACCCCTTTGGCAGGCCAACACTTACATCATTTTTCCTCCTCTGGACAAATTGCCCCTTCAAACTTACACCATTTTACCCCACTTGGCGCCCAACTCTTTCATTATTTTACCCCCTCTGGACAAATTACCCCCTCACTCTTAAACAATTTTACCCCTCTTGGCAGTACATTTCTTACATCACTTTAACCCCTCTGGACAAAGTACCCTCTCACTCTTTCACCATTTTACCCCCTTGGCAACCCAATTCTTATCTCATTTTACCCTCTCTGGACAGATTACCCCTCACTCTTACACCATTTTACCCCCTTTGCAGCCCAACTCTTACACCAGTTCACTCCCCCTGGATAAATTAGCCCCGCACTCTTACACCATTTTACCCCTCTTGGCAGCCCAACTCTTACATCATTTTACCCCCTCTGGATAAATTACCGCCTCACTCTTACACCATTTTACGCCCTTTGGCAGCCCAACTCTTACACCAGTTTACTCCCTCTGGACAAATTTAACCCTCACTCTTACACCTTTTTACCCCTCTTGGCAGCCCAAATCTTACCTCATTTTACACACTCTGGACAAATTACTCCCTCACTCTTACACCATTTTACCCCCCTTGGCAGCCCAATTCTTACATCAATTTACTCCCTCTGGACAAATAACCCCCTCACTCTTACACCATTTTACCCCTCTTGGCAGCCTAACTCTTACATCACTTTACCCCCTCTGGACAAATTACCCCCTCACTCTTACTCCATTTTACCCCCCTTGGCAGCCCAACTCTTACATATTTTTACCCACTCTTGAAAAATTACCCCCTCACTCTTACACCAATTTACTCCCCTCGGCAGCCCAACTCTTACATCATTTTACCCCCTCTGGACAAATTACCCCCTCACTCTTACACATTTTATTTCTCTTGGCAGCCCAAATCTTACATCAATTTACCCCATCTGGAAAAAACCCCTCACTTTCACACCATTTTACCCCCCTTGGCAGCCCAACTCTTACATCATTTTATGCCCAAATTACCGCCTCACTTTTACACCATTTTACCCCCTTGGCAGCCCAACTGTTACATCATTTTACCACCTCTGGAAACATTACCCCCTCACTCTTACACCATTTTACCCCCCTTGGCAGCCCACATCTTACATCATTTTGCCCCCTCTGGACAAAATACCCCCTCACTCTTTCACCATTTTACCCCCCTTGGCAACCCAATTCTTATCTCATTTTACCCCCACTGGACAGATTATCCCTCTCTCTTACAACATTTCACCCCTTGGCAGCCCAACTCTTACATCATTTTACTCCCTCCGGACAAATTAACCCCTCACTCTTACACCATTTTAACCCCCTTCGCAGCCAAACTCTTACCTCATTTTACCCCCTCTGGATAAATTCCCGCCTCACTCATACACCATTTTACCCCCTTGTCAGCCCAACTCTTACATCAATTTACGCCCTCTGGACAATATACCCTCTCACTCTTACACCATTTTACGACCCTTGGCAGCCCAACTCTTATATAAATTTAACCCCTCTGGATACATTTTCCCCTCACTCTAAAACCATTTTACGCCCCTCGGCAGCCAACTCTTACCTCATTTTACCCCCTCTGGATAATTTACCGCCTCACTCTTACACCATTTTACCCCCCTTGTCAGCCCAACTCTTACATCAATTTTCTCTCTCTGGACAAATTACCCCCTCACTCTTACACCATTTTACCACACTTGGCAGCCCAATTCTTACATCACTTTACCCCCTCTGGACAAATTACCCCCTCACTCTTACAACCTTTTACCCCCCTTGGCAGCCCAACTCTTACATCAATTTACTCCCTCTGGACAAATTACCCCCTCACTCTTACATCATTTTACCACTCTTGGCAGCCCAACTCTTACATCACTTTACCCCCTCTGGACCAATTACCCTCTCACTCTTACACCATTTTACCCCCTTGGCAGCCCATCTCTTACCTCTTTTTACCCCCTCTGGACACATTACCCCCTCACTCTTACACCATTTTACGCCCCTCGGTAGCCCAACTCTTACATCATTTTACCCCCTCTGGACAAATTACCCCCTCACTCTCACACCATTTGACCCCTCTCGGCAGCCCAAATCCTAAATCATTTTACCCCATCTGAACAAAACCCTCTCACTCTTACACCATTTTACCCCCCTTGTCAGCCCAACTCTTACATCAATTTACTCCCTCTGGACAAATTACCCCCTCACTCTTACACTATTTTACCACACTTGGCAGCAGAACTCTTACATCACTTTACCCCCTCTGGACAAATTACCCCCTCACTCTTACAACCTTTTATCCCCCTTGGCAGCCCAACTCTTACATCAATTTACTCCCTCTGGACAAATTACCCCCTCACTCTTACACCATTTTACCACACTTGGCAGCAGAACTCTTACATCACTTTACCCCCTCTGGACCAATTACCCTCTCACTCTTACACCATTTTACCCCCCTTGGAAGCCCAACTCTTACCTCTTTTTACCCCCTCTGGACACATTACACCCTCACTCCTACACCATTTTACGCCCCTCGGCAGCCCAACTCTTACATCATTTTACCCCCTCAGGACAAATTACCCCCTCACTCTCACACCATTTGACCCCTCTCGGCAGCCCAAATCCTAAATCATTTTACCCCATCTGAACAAAACCCTCTCACTCTTACACCATTTTACCCCCCTTGTCAGCCCAACTCTTACATCAATTTACTCCCTCTGGACAAATTACCCCCTCACTCTTACACTATTTTACCACACTTGGCAGCAGAACTCTTACATCACTTTACCCCCTCTGGACAAATTACCCCCTCACTCTTACAACCTTTTATCCCCCTTGGCAGCCCAACTCTTACATCAATTTACTCCCTCTGGACAAATTACCCCCTCACTCTTACACCATTTTACCACACTTGGCAGCAGAACTCTTACATCACTTTACCCCCTCTGGACCAATTACCCTCTCACTCTTACACCATTTTACCCCCCTTGGAAGCCCAACTCTTACCTCTTTTTACCCCCTCTGGACACATTACACCCTCACTCTTACACCATTTTACGCCCCTCGGCAGCCCAACTCTTACATCATTTTACCCCCTCTGGACAAATTACCCCCTCACTCTCACACCATTTGACCCCTCTCGGCAGCCCAAATCTTACATCATTTTACCCCATCTGGACAAAACCCCCTCACCCTTACACCATTTTACCCCCCTTGGCAGCCCGACTCTTACATCAATTTACTCCCTCTGGACAAATTACCCCCTCACTCTTACACCATTTTTCCACACTTGGCAGCCCAACTCTTACATCACTTTTACCCCTCTGGACAAATTACCCCCTCGCTCTTACAACATTTTACCTCCTTGGCAGTCCAACTCTTACCTCTTTTTACCCCCTCTGGACAAATTACCCCCTCTATCTTACACCATTTTACGCCCCTCAGCAGCCCAACTCTTACATCATTTTATCCCCTGGGGGCAAATTACCCCCTCACTCTTACACCATTTTACCCCTCTTGGCAGCCCAAATCTTACATCATTTTACCCCATCTGGACAAAACCCCCTCACTTTTACACCATAGTACCCCCCTTGGCAGCCCAACTGTTACATCATTTTACCCCCACTGGACAGATTATCCCTCTCTCTTACAACATTTTACCCTCTTGGCAGCCCAACTCTTTCATCATTTATCATTTTACTCCCTCTGGACAAATTAACCCCTCACTTTTACACCATTTTACCCTCCTTGGCAGCCAAACTCTTACCTCATTTTACCCCCTCTGGATAAGTTACCGCCTCACTCATACACCATTTTACCCCCCTTGTCAGCCCAACTCTTACATCAATTTATCCCCTGGGGGCAAATTACCCCCTCACTCTTACATCATTTTACCCCTCTTGGCTGCCCAAGTCTTACCTCATTTTACTCCCTCTGGACACATTACCCCCTCACTCTTACACCATTTTACCACAGTTGGCAGCCCAACTCTTACATCACTTTACCCCCTCTGGACAATTTACCCCCTCATTCTTACAACATTTTACCCCCCTTGGCAGCCCAACTCTTACATCAATTTACTCCCTCTGGACAAATTACCCCCTCACTTTTACATCATTTTATCACTCTTGGCAGCCCAACTCTTACATCACTTTGCCCCCTCTGGACAAATTAACCCATCACACTTACACCATTTTACCCCCTTGGCTGCCCAATTCTAACATCATTTTACTCCCTCTGGACACATTACCCCCTCACTCTTACACCATTTTACCACAGTTGGCAGCCCAACTCTTACATCACTTTACCCCCTCTGGACAATTTACACCCTCATTCTTACAACATTTTAACCCCTTGGCAGCCCAACTCTTACATCAATTTACTCCCTCTGGACAAATTTCCCCCTTACTCTTACATCATTTTATCACTCTTGGCAGCCCAACTCTTACATCACTTTACCCCCTCTGGACCAATTACCCTCTCACTCTTACACCATTTTACCCCCCTTGGCAGCCCAACTCTTACCTCTATTTATCCCCTCTGGACACATTACCCCCTCCCTCTTACATCATTTTATCACTCTTGGCAGCCCAACTCTTACATCACTTTACCCCCTCTGGACCAATTACCCTCTCACTCTCACACCATTTGACCCCTCTCGGCAGCCCAAATCTTACATCATTTCAGCCCATCTGAACAAAACCCCGTCATTCTTACACCATTTTACCCCCCTTGGCAGCCCGACTCTTACATCAATTTACTCCCTCAGGACAAATTACCCCCTCACTCTTACACCATTTTACCACACTTGGCAGCCCAACTCTTACATCACTTTACCCCCTCTGGACAAATTACCCCCTCACTCCTACAACATATTACCCCCCTTGGCAGCCCAACTCTTACATCAATTTACTCCCTCTGGACAAATTACCCCCTCACTCTTACATCATTTTATCACTCTTGGCAGCCCAACTCTTACATCACTTTACCCCCTCTGGACCAATTACCCTCTCACTCTTACACCATTTTACCCCCATTGGCAGCCCAACTCTTACCTCTTTTTACCCCCTCTGGACACATTACCCCCTCACTCTTACACCATTTTACCACACTTGGAAGCCCAACTCTTACATCACTTTACCCCCTCTGGACAAATTACCCCCTCACTCTTACAACATTTTACCCCCCTTGGCAGCCCAACTTTTACATCAATTTACTCCCTCTGGACAAATTACCCCCTCACTCTTACATCATTTTATCACTCTTGGCAGCCCAACTCTTACATCACTTTACCCCCTCTGGACCAATTACCCTCTCACTCTTACACCAATTTACCCCCCTTGGCAGCCCAACTCTTTTCTCTTTTTATCCCCTCTGGGCACTTTACCCCCTCACTCTTACACCATTTTACGCTCCTCGGCAGCCCAACTCTTACCTCATTTTACCCCCTCTGGATAAATTACCGCCTCACTCATACACCATTTTACCCCCCTTGTCAGCCCAACTCTTGCATCAATTTACTCCCTCTGGACAAATTACCCCCTCACTCTTACACCATTTTACCCCTCTTGGCAGCCCAACTCTTACCTCGTTTTACCCCCTCTGGACAAATTACCCCCTCACTCTTACAACATTTTACCCCCCTTGGCAGCCCAACTTTTACATCAATTTACTCCCTCTGGACAAATTACCCCCTCACTCTTACATCATTTTATCACTCTTGGCAGCCCAACTCTTACATCACTTTACCCCCTCTGGACCAATTACCCTCTCACTCTTACACCAATTTACCCCCCTTGGCAGCCCAACTCTTACCTCTTTTTATCCCCTCTGGACACTTTACCCCCTCACTCTTACACCATTTTACGCTCCTCGGCAGCCCAACTCTTACCTCATTTTACCCCCTCTGGATAAATTACCGCCTCACTCATACACCATTTTACCCCCCTTGTCAGCCCAACTCTTGCATCAATTTACTCCCTCTGGACAAATTACCCCCTCACTCTTACACCATTTTACCCCTCTTGGCAGCCCAACTCTTACCTCGTTTTACACCATCTGGACAAATTACCCCCTCACTCTTACACCATTTTACCCCCCTTGGCAGCCCAACTCTTACATCAATTTAACCCCTCTGGACAAAACCCCCTCACTCTTACACCATTTTACCCCCCTTGGCAGCCCGACTCTTACATCACTTTACCCCCTCTGGACAAATTACCCCCTCACTCTTACAACATTTTACCCCCCTTGGCAGCCCAACTCTTACATCATTTTACCCCATCTGGACAAAACCCCCTCACTCTTACACCATTTTACCCCCTTGGCAGCCCGACTCTTACATCATTTTACTCCCTCTGGACAAATTAACCCATCACTCTTACACCATTTTACCCCCTTGGCAGCCCAATTCTAACATCATTTTATTCCCTCTGAACACATTACCCCCTCACTCTTACACCATTTTACCACACTTGGCAGCCCAACTCTTACATCACTTTACCCCCTCTGGACCAATTACCCTCTCACCCTTACACCATCTTACCCCCATTGGCAGCCCAACTCTTACCTCTTTTTATCCCCTCTGGACACATTACCCCCTCACTCTTACACCATTTTACTCTCCTCGGCAGCCCAACTCTTACCTCATTTTACCCCCTCTGAATAAATTACCGCCTCACTCATACACCATTATACCCCCCTTGTCAGCCCAACTCTTACATCAATTTACTCCATCTGGACAAATTACCCCCTCACTCTTACACCATTTTAACCCCCTTGGCAGCCCAACTTTTACATCAATTTAACCCCTCTGGACAAAACCCCCTCACTCTTACACCATTTTACCCCCCTTGGCAGCCCGACTCTTACATCACTTTACCCCCTCTGGACAAATTACCCCCTCACTCTTACAACATTTTACCCCCCTTGGCAGCCCAACTCTTACTTCATTTTACCCCATCTGGACAAAACCCCCTCACTCTTACACCATTTTACCCCCCTTGGCAGCCCAACTCTTACAACATTTTACCCCCTCTGGACAAATTACCCCCTCACTCTTACAACATTTTACCCCCCTTGGCAGCCCAACTCTTACATCATTTTACTCCCTCTGGACAAATTAACCCATCACTCTTACACCATTTTACCCCCTTGGCAGCCCAATTCTAACATCATTTTATTCCCTCTGGACACATTACCCCCTCACTCTTACACCATTTTAACACACTTGGCAGCCCAACTCTTACATCACTTTACCCCCTCTGGACAAATTACCCCCTCACTCTTACAACATTTTACCCCCCTTGGCAGCCCAACTCTTACATCAATTTACTCCCTCTGGACAAATTACCCCCTCACTCTTACATCATTTTATCACTCTTGGCAGCCCAACTCTTACATCACTTTACCCCCTCTGGACAAATTACCCCCTCACTCTTACAACATTTTACCCCCCTTGGCAGCCCAACTCTTACATCAATTTACTCCCTTTGGACCAATTACCCCTCACTCTTACATCATTTTATCACTCTTGGCAGCCCAACCCTTACATCACTTTACCCCCTCTGGACCAATTACCCTCTCACTCTCATACCATTTGACCCCTCTCGGCAGCCCAAATCTTACATCATTTTACCCCATCTGAACAAAACCCCGTCATTCTTACACCATTTTACCCCCCTTGGCAGCCCGACTCTTACATCACTTTACCCCCTCCGGACAAATTACCCCCTCACTCTTACAACATTTTACCCCCCTTGGCAGCCCAACTCTTACATCAATTTACTACCTCTGGACAATTTACCCCCGCACTCTTACATCATTTTATCACTCTTGGCAGCCCAACTCTTACATCACTTTAACCCCTCTGGACCAATTACCCTCTCACTCCTACACCATTTTACCCCCTTGGCAGCCCAACTCTTACCTCTTTTTACCCCCTCTGGACACATTGCCCCCTCACTCTTACACCATTTCACCACACTTGGCAGCCCAACTCTTATATCACTTTACCCCCTCTGGACAATTTACCCCCCTCACTCTTAAAACATTTTACCCCTCTTGGCAGCCCAAATCTTACATCATTTTACCCCATCTGAACAAAACCCCGTCATTCTTACACCATTTTACCCCCCTTGGCAGCCCGACTCTTACATCACTTTACCCCCTCTGGACACATTACACCCTCACTCTTACATCATTTTATCACTCTTGGCAGCCCAACTCTTACATCACTTTACCCCCTCTGGACCAATTACCCTCTCACTCTCATACCATTTGACCCCTCTCGGCAGCCCAAATCTTACATCATTTTACCCCATCTGAACAAAACCCCGTCATTCTTACACCATTTTACCCCCCTTGGCAGCCCGACTCTTACATCACTTTACCCCCTCCGGACAAATTACCCCCTCACTCTTACAACATTTTACCCCCCTTGGCAGCCCAACTCTTACATCAATTTACTACCTCTGGACAATTTACCCCCGCACTCTTACATCATTTTATCACTCTTGGCAGCCCAACTCTTACATCACTTTACCCCCTCTCGACCAATTACCCTCTCACTCTTACACCATTTTAACCCTTGGCAGCCCAACTCTTACCTCTTTTTACCCCCTCTGGACACATTGCCCCCTCACTCTTACACCATTTCACCACACTTGGCAGCCCAACTCTTATATCACTTTACCCCCTCTGGACAATTTACCCCCCTCACTCTTAAAACATTTTACCCTTCTTGGCAGCCCAACTCTTACATCAATTTACTCCCTCTGGACAAATTACCCCCTCACTCTTACATCATTTTATCACTCTTGGCAGCCCAACTCTTACATCACTTTACCGCCTCTGGACCAATTACCCTCTCACTCTTACACCATTTTACCCCCCTTGGCAGCCCAACTCTTACCTCTTTTTATCCCCTCTGGACACATTACCCCCTCACTCTTACACCATTTTACGCCCCTCGGCAGCCCAACTCTTACATCATTTTACCCCCTCTGGACAAATTACCCCCTCACTCTCACACCATTTGACCCCTCTCGGCAGCCCAAATCTTACATCATTTTAAACCATCTGAACAAAACCCCCTCATTCTTACACCATTTTACCCCCCTTGGCAGCCCAACTCTTACATCAATTTACTACCTCTGGACAAATTACCCCCTCACTCTTACATCATTTTGTCACTCTTGGCAGCCGAACTCTTACATCACTTTACCCCCTCTGGACCAATTACCCTCTCACTCTTACACCATTTTACCCCCTTGGCAGCCCAACTCTTACCTCTTTTTACCCCCTCTGGACACATTACCCCCTCACTCTTACACCATTTTACCACACTTGGCAGCCCAACTCTTACATCACTTTACCCCCTCTGGACAAATTACCCCCTCATTCTTACAACATTTACCCCCTTGGCAGCCCAACTCTTACATCAATTTACTCCCTCTGGACAAATTACCCCCTCACTCTTACATCATTTTATCACTCTTGGCAGCCCAACTCTTACATTACTTTACCCCCTCTGGACCAATTACCCTCTCACTCTTACACCATTTTACCCCCCTTGGCAGCCCAACTCTTACCTCTTTTTACCCCCTCTGGACACATTACCCCCTCACTCTTACATCATTTTATCACTCTTGGCAGCCCAACTCTTACATCACTTTACCCCCTCTGGACCAATTACCCTCTCACTCTCACACCATTTGACCCCTCTCGGCAGCCCAAATCTTACATCATTTTACCCCATCTGAACAAAACCCCGTCATTCTTGCACCATTTTACCCCCCTTGCAGCCCGACTCTTACATCAATTTACTCCCTCTGGACAAATTACCCCCTCACTCTTACACCATTTTACCACAGTTGGCAGCCCAACTCTTACATCACTTTACCCCCTCTGGACAAATTACCCCCTCACTCTTACAACATTTTAACCCCCTTGACAGCCCAACTCTTACATCAATTTACTGCCTCTGGACAAATTACCCCCTCACTCTTACATCATTTTATCACTCTTGGCAGCCCAACTCTTACATCACTTTACCCCCTCTGGACCAAATACCCTCTCACTCCTACACCATTTTACCCCCTTGGCAGCCCAACTCTTACCTCTTTTTACCCCCTCTGGACACATTACCCCCTCATTCTTACACCATTTTACCACACTTGGAAGCCCAACTCTTACATCACTTTACCCCCTCTGGACAAATTACCCCCTCACTCTTACAACATTTTACCCCCCTTGGCAGCCCAAATTTTACATCAATTTACTCCCTCTGGACAAATTACCCCCTCACTCTTACATCATTTTATCACTCTTGGCAGCCCAACTCTTACATCACTTTACCCCCTCTGGACCAATTACACTCTCACTCTTACACCATTTTACCCCCCTTGGCAGCCCAACTCTTACCTCTTTTTATCCCCTCTGGACACATTACCCCCTCACTCTTACACCATTTTACGCTCCTCGGCAGCCCAACTCTTACCTCATTTTACCCCCTCTGGATAAATAACCGCCTCACTCATACACCATTTTACCCCCCTTGTCAGCCCAACTCTTACATCAATTTACTCCCTCTGGACAAATTACCCCCTCACTCTTACACCATTTTACCCCTCTTGGCAGCCCAACTCTTACCTCGTTTTACACCCTCTGGACAAATTACCCCCTCACTCTTACACCATTTTACCCCCCTTGGCAGCCCAACTCTTACATCAATTTACTCCCTCTGGACAAATTACCCCCTCACTCTTACACCATTTTACCCCTCTTGGCAGCCCAACTCTTACATCACTTTACCCCCTCTGGACCAATTACCCCCTCACTCTTACATCATTTTATCACTCTTGGCAGCCCAACTCTTACATCACTTTACCCCCTCTGGACCAATTACCCTCTCACTCTCACACCATTTGACCCCTCTCGGCAGCCCAAATCTTACATCATTTTACCCCATCTGAACAAAACCCCGTCATTCTTGCACCATTTTACCCCCCTTGGCAGCCCGACTCTTACATCAATTTACTCCCACTGGACAAATTATCCCCTCACTCCTACACCATTTTACCACACTTGGCAGCCCAACTCTTACATCACTTTACTCCCTCTGGACAAATTACCCCCTCACTCTTACATCATTTTATTACTCTTGGCAGCCCAACTCTTACATCACTTTACCCCCTCTGGACCAAATACCCTCTCACTCTTACACCATTTTACCCCCCTTGGCAGCCCAACTCTTACCTCTTTTTAACCCCTCTGGACACATTACCCCCTCACTCTTACACCATTTTACCACACTTGGAAGGCCAACTCTTACATCACTTTACCCCCTCTGGACAAATTACCCCCTCACTCTTACAACATTTTACCCCCCTTGGCAGCCCAACTTTTACATCAATTTACTCCCTCTTGACAAATTACCCCCTCACTCTTACATCATTTTATCACTCTTGGCAGCCCAACTCTTACATCACTTTACCCCCTCTGGACCAATTACCCTCTCACTCTTACACCATTTTACCCCCCTTGGCAGCCCAACTCTTACCTCTTTTTATCCCCTCTGGACACATTACCCCCTCACTCTTACACAATTTTACCCCCCTTGTCAGCCCAACTCTTACATCAATTTACTCCCTCTGGACAAATTACCCCCTCACTCTTACACCATTTTACCCCTCTTGGCAGCCCAACTCTTACATCACTTTACCCCCTCTGGACCAATTACCCTCTCACTCTTACACCAATTTACCCCCCTTGGCAGCCCAACTCTTACCTCTTTTTATCCCCTCTGGGCACTTTACCCCCTCACTCTTACACCATTTTACGCTCCTCGGCAGCCCAACTCTTACCTCATTTTACCCCCTCTGGATAAATTACCGCCTCACTCATACACCATTTTACCCCCCTTGTCAGCCCAACTCTTGCATCAATTTACTCCCTCTGGACAAATTACCCCCTCACTCTCACACCATTTGACCCCTCTCGGCAGCCCAAATCTTACATCATTTTAAACCATCTGAACAAAACCCCCTCATTCTTACACCATTTTACCCCCCTTGGCAGCCCAACTCTTACATCAATTTACTACCTCTGGACAAATTACCCCCTCACTCTTACATCATTTTGTCACTCTTGGCAGCCGAACTCTTACATCACTTTACCCCCTCTGGACCAATTACCCTCTCACTCTTACACCATTTTACCCCCTTGGCAGCCCAACTCTTACCTCTTTTTACCCCCTCTGGACACATTACCCCCTCACTCTTACACCATTTTACCACACTTGGCAGCCCAACTCTTACATCACTTTACCCCCTCTGGACAAATTACCCCCTCATTCTTACAACATTTACCCCCTTGGCAGCCCAACTCTTACATCAATTTACTCCCTCTGGACAAATTACCCCCTCACTCTTACATCATTTTATCACTCTTGGCAGCCCAACTCTTACATTACTTTACCCCCTCTGGACCAATTACCCTCTCACTCTTACACCATTTTACCCCCCTTGGCAGCCCAACTCTTACCTCTTTTTACCCCCTCTGGACACATTACCCCCTCACTCTTACATCATTTTATCGCTCTTGGCAGCCCAACTCTTACATCACTTTACCCCCTCTGGACCAATTACCCTCTCACTCTCACACCATTTGACCCCTCTCGGCAGCCCAAATCTTACATCATTTTACCCCATCTGAACAAAACCCCGTCATTCTTGCACCATTTTACCCCCCTTGCAGCCCGACTCTTACATCAATTTACTCCCTCTGGACAAATTACCCCCTCACTCTTACACCATTTTACCACAGTTGGCAGCCCAACTCTTACATCACTTTACCCCCTCTGGACAAATTACCCCCTCACTCTTACAACATTTTAACCCCCTTGACAGCCCAACTCTTACATCAATTTACTCCCTCTGGACAAATTACCCCCTCACTCTTACATCATTTTATCACTCTTGGCAGCCCAACTCTTACATCACTTTACCCCCTCTGGACCAAATACCCTCTCACTCCTACACCATTTTACCCCCCTTGGCAGCCCAACTCTTACCTCTTTTTACCCCCTCTGGACACATTACCCCCTCACTCTTACATCATTTTATCACTCTTGGCAGCCCAACTCTTACATCACTTTACCCCCTCTGGACCAATTACCCTCTCACTCTCACACCATTTGACCCCTCTCGGCAGCCCAAATCTTACATCATTTTACCCCATCTGAACAAAACCCCGTCATTCTTGCACCATTTTACCCCCCTTGCAGCCCGACTCTTACATCAATTTACTCCCTCTGGACAAATTACCCCCTCACTCTTACACCATTTTACCACAGTTGGCAGCCCAACTCTTACATCACTTTACCCCCTCTGGACAAATTACCCCCTCACTCTTACAACATTTTAACCCCCTTGACAGCCCAACTCTTACATCAATTTACTCCCTCTGGACAAATTACCCCCTCACTCTTACATCATTTTATCACTCTTGGCAGCCCAACTCTTACATCACTTTACCCCCTCTGGACCAAATACCCTCTCACTCCTACACCATTTTACCCCCTTGGCAGCCCAACTCTTACCTCTTTTTACCCCCTCTGGACACATTACCCCCTCATTCTTACACCATTTTACCACACTTGGAAGCCCAACTCTTACATCACTTTACCCCCTCTGGACAAATTACCCCCTCACTCTTACAACATTTTACCCCCCTTGGCAGCCCAAATTTTACATCAATTTACTCCCTCTGGACAAATTACCCCCTCACTCTTACATCATTTTATCACTCTTGGCAGCCCAACTCTTACATCACTTTACCCCCTCTGGACCAATTACACTCTCACTCTTACACCATTTTACCCCCCTTGGCAGCCCAACTCTTACCTCTTTTTATCCCCTCTGGACACATTACCCCCTCACTCTTACACCATTTTACGCTCCTCGGCAGCCCAACTCTTACCTCATTTTACCCCCTCTGGATAAATAACCGCCTCACTCATACACCATTTTACCCCCCTTGTCAGCCCAACTCTTACATCAATTTACTCCCTCTGGACAAATTACTCCCTCACTCTTACACCATTTTACCCCTCTTGGCAGCCCAACTCTTACCTCGTTTTACACCCTCTGGACAAATTACCCCCTCACTCTTACACCATTTTACCCCCCTTGGCAGCCCAACTCTTACATCAATTTACTCCCTCTGGACAAATTACCCCCTCACTCTTACACCATTTTACCCCTCTTGGCAGCCCAACTCTTACCTCGTTTTACCCCCTCTGGACACATTACCCCCTCACTCTTACATCATTTTATCACTCTTGGCAGCCCAACTCTTACATCACTTTACCCCCTCTGGACCAATTACCCTCTCACTCTCACACCATTTGACCCCTCTCGGCAGCCCAAATCTTACATCATTTTACCCCATCTGAACAAAACCCCGTCATTCTTGCACCATTTTACCCCCCTTGGCAGCCCGACTCTTACATCAATTTACTCCCACTGGACAAATTATCCCCTCACTCCTACACCATTTTACCACACTTGGCAGCCCAACTCTTACATCACTTTACTCCCTCTGGACAAATTACCCCCTCACTCTTACATCATTTTATTACTCTTGGCAGCCCAACTCTTACATCACTTTACCCCCTCTGGACCAAATACCCTCTCACTCTTACACCATTTTACCCCCCTTGGCAGCCCAACTCTTACCTCTTTTTAACCCCTCTGGACACATTACCCCCTCACTCTTACACCATTTTACCACACTTGGAAGGCCAACTCTTACATCACTTTACCCCCTCTGGACAAATTACCCCCTCACTCTTACAACATTTTACCCCCCTTGGCAGCCCAACTTTTACATCAATTTACTCCCTCTTGACAAATTACCCCCTCACTCTTACATCATTTTATCACTCTTGGCAGCCCAACTCTTACATCACTTTACCCCCTCTGGACCAATTACCCTCTCACTCTTACACCATTTTACCCCCCTTGGCAGCCCAACTCTTACCTCTTTTTATCCCCTCTGGACACATTACCCCCTCACTCTTACACAATTTTACCCCCCTTGTCAGCCCAACTCTTACATCAATTTACTCCCTCTGGACAAATTACCCCCTCACTCTTACACCATTTTACCCCTCTTGGCAGCCCAACTCTTACCTCGTTTTACAACCTCTGGACAAATTACCCCCTCACTCTTACACCATTTTACCCCTCTTGGCAGCCCAACTCTTACCTCGTTTTACACCCTCTGGACAAATTACCCCCTCACTCTTACACCATTTCCCCCCCCCCCTTGGCAGCCCAACTCTTACATCAATTTAACCCCTCTGGACAAAACCCCCTCACTCTTACACCATTTTACCCCCCTTGGCAGCCCAACTCTTACATCATTTTACCCCATCTGGACAAAACCCCCTCACTCTTACACCATTTTACCCCCCTTGGCAGCCCGACCCTTACATCATTTTACTCCCTCTGGACAAATTAACCCATCACTCTTACACCATTTTACCCCCTTGGCAGCCCAATTCTAACATCATTTTATTCCCTCTGGACACATTACCCCCTCACTCTTACACCATTTTACCACACTTGGCAGCCCAACTCTTACATCACTTTACCCCCTCTGGACAAATTACCCCCTCACTCTTACACCATTTTACCCCCCTTGGCAGCCCAACTCTTACATCATTTTACCCCATCTGGACAAAACCCCTCACTCTTACACCATTTTACCCCCCTTGGCAGCCCGACCCTTACATCATTTTACTCCCTCTGGACAAATTAACCCATCACTCTTACACCATTTTACCCCCTTGGCAGCCCAATTCTAACATCATTTTATTCCCTCTGGACACATTACCCCCTCACTCTTACACCATTTTACCACACTTGGCAGCCCAACTCTTACATCACTTTACCCCCTCTGGACAAATTACCCCCTCACTCTTACAACATTTTACCCCCCTTGGCAGCCCAACTCTTACATCAAATTACTCCCTCTGGACAAATTACCCCCTCACTCTTACATCATTTTATCACTCTTGGCAGCCCAACCCTTACATCACTTTACCCCCTCTGGACCAATTACCCTCTCACTCTTACACCATTTTACCCCCCTTGGCAGCCCAACTCTTACCTCTTTTTACCCCCTCTGGACACATTACCCCCTCACTCTTACATCATTTTATCACTCCTGGCAGCCCAACTCTTACATCACTTTGCCCCTCTGGACCAATTAGCCTCTCACTCTCACACCATTTGACCCCTCTCGGCAGCCCAAATCTTGCATCATTTTACCCCATCTGAACAAAACCCCGTCATTCTTACACCATTTTACCCCCCTTGGCAGCCCGACTCTTACATCACTTCACCCCCTCTGGACAAATTACCCCCTCACTCTTACAACATTTTACCCCCCTTGGCAGCACAACTCTTACATCAATTTACTACCTCTGGACAAATTACCCCCCCACTCTTACATCATTTTATCACTCTTGGCAGCCCAACTCTTACATCACTTTACCCCCTCTGGACCAATTACCCTCTCACTCTTACACCATTTTACCCCCTTGGCAGCCCAACTCTTACCTCTTTTTACCCCCTCTGGACACTTTACCCCCTCACTCTTACACCATTTTACCACACTTGGCAGCCCAACTCTTACATCACTTTACCCCCTCTGGACAATTTACCCCCCTCACTCTTACAACATTTCACCCCCCTTGGCAGCCCAACTCTTACATCAATTTACTACATCTGGACAAATTACCCCCTCACTCTTACATCATTTTGTCACTCTTGGCAGCCCAACTCTTACATCACTTTACCCCCTCTGGACCAATTACCCTCTCACTCTTACACCTTTTTACCCCCTTGGCAACCCATCTCTTACCTCTTTTTACCCCCTCTGGACACATTACCCCCTCACTCTTACACCATTTTACCACACTTGGCAGCCCAACTCTTACATAACTTTACCCCCTCTGGACAATTTACCCCCCTCACTCTTACATCATTTTGCCCCCCTTGGCAGCCCAACTCTTACATCAATTTACTCCCTCTGGACAAATTACCCCCTCACTCTTAAATCATTTTATCACTCTTGGCAGCCCAACTCTTACATCACTTTACCCCCTCTGGAGCAATTACCCTCTCACTCTTACACCATTTTACCCCCCTTGGCAGCCCAACTCTTACCTCTTTTTATCCCCTCTGGACACATTACCCCCTCACTCTTACACCATTTTACGCCCCTCGGCAGCCCAACTCTTACATCATTTTACTCCCTCTGGACAAATTACCCCCTCACTCTCACACCATTTGACCCCTCTCGGCAGCCCAAATCTTACATCATTTTACCCCATCTGAACAAAACCCCCTCATTCTTACACCATTTTACCCCCCTTGGCAGCCCGACTCTTACATCAATTTACTCCCTCTGGACAAATTACCCCCTCGCTCTTACAACATTTTACCTCCTTGGCAGACCAACTCTTACCTCTTTTTACCCCCTCTGGACAAATTACCCCCTCTATCTTACACCATTTTACGACCCTCGGCAGCCCAACTCTTACATCATTTTATCCCCTCTGGACAAATTACCCCCTCACTCTTACATCATTTTACCCCTCTTATCAGACCAAATCTTACATCATTTTACCCCATCTGGACAAAACCCCCTCACCCTTACACCATTTTACCCCCCTTGGCAGCCCAACTCTTACAGCATTTTACCCCCTTTGGACAAAATACTCCCTCACTTTTACACCATTTTACCCCCCTTGGCAGCCCAAATCTTACATCATTTTATTCTCTCTGGAAAAATTACCCCCCTCACTCTTAAACCATTTTACCTTCCTCGGCAGCCCAACTCTTACATCATTCTAACCCCTCTGGACAAATTACCCCCTCACTCTTACACCATTTTACCACACTTGGACGCCCTACTCTTACATCACTTTACTCCCTCTGGACAAATTACCCCCTCACTCTTACAACATTTTACTCCCTTGGCAGTCCAACTCTTACATCATTTTATCCCCTCTGGACAAATTACCCCCTCACTCTTACACCATTTTACCGCTCTTGGCAGCCCAAAACTTACATCATTTTTTCCCCATCTGGACAAACCCCCCTCACCCCTACACCATTTTACCCCCTTGGCAGCCCAACTCTTACATCATTTTACCCCCTCTGGACAAATTACCCCCTCACTTTTACACCATTTTACCCCCCTTGGCAGCCCAACTCTTACATCATTTTAAACCCTCTGGACAAATTATCCCCTCACTCTTACACCACTTTAACCCCTTGGCAGCCCAACTCTTACCTCTTTTCACCCCTCTGGACAATTTACCCCCTCACTCTTACACCATTTTACGCCCCTCGGCAGCCCAACTCTTACATCATTTCATCCCCTCTGGACAAATTACCCCCTCACTTTTACACCATTTTACACACCTTGGCAGCCCAACTCTTACATCATTTTATCCCCTCTGGACAAATTACCCCCTCACTTTTACACCATTTTACCCCCCTCGGCAGCCCAACTCTTACATCACTTTACCCCCTCTGGACAAATTACCCCCTCACTCTTACAACATTTTACCCCCCTTGGCAGCCCAACTCTTACATCAATTTACTACCTCTGGACAAATTACCCCCTCACTCTTACATCATTTTATCACTCTTGGCAGCCCAACTCTTACATCACTTTACCCCCTCTGGACCAATAATCCTCTCACTCTTACACCATTTTACCCCCTTGGCAGACCAACTCTTACCTCTTTTTACCCCCTCTGGACACTTTACCCCCTCACTCTTACACCATTTTACCACACTTGGCAACCCAACTCTTACATCACTTTACCCCCTCTGGACAATTTACCCCCCTCACTCTTACAACATTTTACCCCCCTTGGCAGCCCAACTCTTACATCAATTTACTACCTCTGGACAAATCACCCCCTCACTCTTACATCATTTTGTCACTCTTGGCAGCCCAACTCTTACATCACTTTACCCCCTCTGGACCAATTACCCTCTCACTTTTACACCTTTTTACCCCCTTGGCAGCCCAACTCTTACCTCTTTTTACCCCCTCTGGACACATTACCCCCTCACTCTTTCACCATTTTACCACACTTGGCAGCCCAACTCTTACATCACTTTACCCCCTCTGGACAATTTACCCCCCTCACTCTTACAACATTTTACCCCCCTTGGCAGCCCAACTCTTACATCAATTTTCTCCCTCTGGACATATTACCCCCTCACTCTTACATCATTTTATCACTCTTGGCAGCCCAACTCTTACATCACTTTACCCCCTCTGGACCAATTACCCTCTCACTCTTACAACATTTTACCCCCCTTGGCAGCCCAACTCTTACATCAATTTACTCCCTCTGGACAAATTACCCCCTCACTCTTACATCATTTTACCCCCCTTGGCAGCCCAACTCTTACCTCTTTTTATCCCCTCTGGACACATTACCCCCTCACTCTTACACCATTTTACGCCCCTCGGCAGCCCAACTCTTACATCATTTTACTCCCTCTGGACAAATTACCCCCTCACTCTCAAACCATTTGACCCCTCTCGGCAGCCCAAATCTTACATCATTTTACCCCATCTGAACAAAACCCCCTCATTCTTACACCATTTTACCCCCCCTGGCAGCCCGACTCTTACATCAATTTACTCCCTCTGGACAAATTACCCCCTCGCTCTTACAACATTTTACCTCCTTGGCAGACCAACTCTTACCTCTTTTTACCCCCTCTGGACAAATTACCCGCTCACTCTTTCACCATTTTACCCCCCTTGGCAATCCAATTATTATCTCATTTTACCCCCTCTGGGAAGATTACCCCTCACTCTTACACCATTTTACCCCCCTTGGCAGCCCTACTCTTACATCACTTTACTCCCTCTGGACAAATTACCCCCTCACTCTTACAACATTTTACTCCCTTGGCAGCCCAACTCTTACAATTTTTTCCCCTCTGGACAAATTACCCCCTCACTCTTACACCATTTTACCCCTCTTGGCAGCCCAAATCTTACATCATTTTTTCCCCATCTGGACAAACCCCCCTCACCCCTACACCATTTTACCCCCCTTGGCAGCCCAACTCTTACATCATTTTACCCCCTCTGGACAAATTACCCCCTCACTTTTACACCATTTTACCCCCCTTGGCAGCCCAACTCTTACATCATTTTAAACCCTCTGGACAAATTATCCCCTCACTCTTACACCACTTTAACCCCTTGGCAGCCAACTCTTACCTCTTTTCACCCCTCTGGACAATTTACCCCCTCACTCTTACACCATTTTACGCCCCTCGGCAGCCCAACTCTTACATCATTTCATCCCTTCTGGACAAATTACCCCCTCACTTTTACACCATTTTACACCCCTTGGCAGCCCAACTCTTACATCATTTTATCCCCTCTGGACAAATTACCCCCTCACTTTTACACCATTTTACCCCCCTCGGCAGCCCAACTCTTACATCACTTTACCCCCTCTGGACAAATTACCCCCTCACTCTTACAACATTTTACCCGCCTTGGCAGCCCAACTCTTACATCAATTTACTACCTCTGGACAAATTACCCCCTCACTCTTACATCATTTTATCACTCTTGGCAGCCCAACTCTTACATCACTTTACCCCCTCTGGACCAATTATCCTCTCACTTTTACACCTTTTTACCCCCTTGGCAGCCCAACTCTTACCTCTTTTTACCCCCTCTGGACACATTACCCCTTCACTCTTACACCATTTTACCACACTTGGCAACCCAACTCTTACATCACTTTACCCCCTCTGGACAATTTACCCCCCTCACTCTTACAACATTTTACTCCCCTTGGCAGCCCAACTCTTACCTCTTTTTACCCCCTCTGGACACTTTACCCCCTCACTCTTACACCATTTTACCACACTTGGCAACCCAACTCTTACATCACTTTACCCCCTCTGGACAATTTACCCCCCTCACTCTTACAACATTTTACTCCCATTGGCAGCCCAACTCTTACATCAATTTACTACCTCTGGACAAATTACCCCCTCACTCTTACATCATTTTGTCACTCTTGGCAGCCCAACTCTTACATCACTTTACCCCCTCTGGACCAATTACCCTCTCACTTTTACACCTTTTTACCCCCTTGGCAGCCCAACTCTTACCTCTTTTTACCCCCTCTGGACACATTACCCCCTCACTCTTTCACCATTTTACCACACTTGGCAGCCCAACTCTTACATCACTTTACCCCCTCTGGACAATTTACCCCCCTCACTCTTACAACATTTTACCCCCCTTGGCAGCCCAACTCTTACATCAATTTACTCCCTCTGGACAAATTACCCCCTCACTCTTACATCATTTTATCACTCTTGGCAGCCCAACTCTTACATCACTTTACCCCCTCTGGACCAATTACCCTCTCACTCTTACACCATTTTACCCCCATTGGCAGCCCAACTCTTACCTCTTTTTACCCCCTCTGGACACATTACCCCCTCACTCTTACACCATTTTACCACACTTGGCAACCCAACTCTTACATCACTTTACCCCCTCTGGACAATTTACCCCCCTCACTCTTACAACATTTTACTCCCCTTGGCAGCCCAACTCTTACATCAATTTACTACCTCTGGACAAATTACCCCCTCACTCTTACATCATTTTGTCACTCTTGGCAGCCCAACTCTTACATCACTTTACCCCCTCTGGACCAATTACCCTCTCACTTTTACACCTTTTTACCCCCTTGGCAGCCCAACTCTTACCTCTTTTTACCCCCTCTGGACACATTACCCCCTCACTCTTTCACCATTTTACCACACTTGGCAGCCCAACTCTTACATCACTTTACCCCCTCTAGACAATTTACCCCCCTCACTCTTACAACATTTTACCCCCCTTGGCAGCCCAACTCTTACATCAATTTACTCCCTCTGGACAAATTACCCCCTCACTCTTACATCATTTTATCACTCTTGGCAGCCCAACTCTTACATCCCTTTACCCCCTCTGGACCAATTACCCTCTCAATCTTACACCATTTTACCCCCCTTGGCAGCCCAACTCTTACCTCTTTTTATCCCCTCTGGACACATTACCCCCTCACTCTTACACCATTTTACGCCCCTCGGCAGCCCAACTCTTACATCATTTTACTCCCTCTGGACAAATTACCCCCTCACTCTCAAACCATTTGACCCCTCTCGGCAGCCCAAATCTTACATCATTTTACCCCATCTGAACAAAACCCCCTCATTCTTACACCATTTTACCCCCCTTGGCAGCCCGACTCTTACATCAATTTACTCCCTCTGGACAAATTACCCCCTCGCTCTTACAACATTTTACCTCCTTGGCAGACCAACTCTTACCTCTTTTTACCCCCTCTGGACAAATTACCCCCTCTATCTTACACCATTTTACGACCCTCGGCAGCCCAAATCTTACATCATTTTATCCCCTCTGGACAAATTACCCCCTCACTCTTACACCATTTTACCCCTCTTGTCAGTCCAGATCTTACATCATTTTACCCCATCTGGACAAAACCCCCTCACTCTTACAACATTTTACCCCCCCCCCCCTTGGCAGCCCAACTCTTACATCAATTTACTACCTCTGGACAAATTACCCCCTCACTCTTACATCATTTTGTCACTCGTGGCAGCCCACCTCTTACCTCTTTTTATCCCCTCTGGACACATTACCCCCTCACTCTTTCACCATTTTACCACACTTGGCAGCCCAACTCTTACCTCTTTTTACCCCCTCTGGACACATTACCCCCTCACTCTTTCACCATTTTACCACACCTGGCAGCCCAACTCTTACATCACTTTACCCCCTCTGGACAATTTACCCCCCTCACTCTTACAACATTTTACCCCCCTTGGCAGCCCAACTCTTACATCAATTTACTCCCTCTGGACAAATTACCCCCTCACTCTTACATCATTTTATCACTCTTGGCAGCCCAACTCTTACATCACTTTACCCCCTCTGGACCAATTACCCTCTCACTCTTACACCATTTTACCCCCCTTGGCAGCCCAACTCTTACCTCTTTTTATCCCCTCTGGACACATTACCCCCTCACTCTTACACCATTTTACGCCCCTCGGCAGCCCAACTCTTACATCATTTTACTCCCTCTGGACAAATTACCCCCTCACTCTCAAACCATTTGACCCCTCTCGGCAGCCCAAATCTTACATCATTTTACCCCATCTGAACAAAACCCCCTCATTCTTACACCATTTTACCCCCCTTGGCAGCCCGACTCTTACATCAATTTACTCCCTCTGGACAAATTACCCCCTCGCTCTTACAACATTTTACCTCCTTGGCAGACCAACTCTTACCTCTTTTTACCCCCTCTGGACAAATTACCCCCTCTATCTTACACCATTTTACGACCCTCGGCAGCCCAACTCTTACATCATTTTATCCCCTCTGGACAAATTACCCCCTCACTCTTACACCATTTTACCCCTCTTGTCAGTCCAAATCTTACATCATTTTACCCCATCTGGACAAAACCCCCTCACCCTTACACCATTTTACCCCCCTTGGCAGCCCGACTCTTACATCAATTTACTCCCTCTGGACAAATTACCCCCTCGCTCTTACAACATTTTACCTCCTTGGCAGACCAACTCTTACCTCTTTTTACCCCCTCTGGACAAATTACCCCCTCTATCTTACACCATTTTACGACCCTCGGCAGCCCAACTCTTACATCATTTTATCCCCTTTGGACAAATTACTCCCTCACTTTTACACCATTTTACCCCTCTTGTCAGTCCAAATCTTACATCATTTTACCCCATCTGGACAAAACCCCCTCACCCTTACACCATTTTACCCCCCTTGGCAGCCCGACTCTTACATCAATTTACTCCCTCTGGACAAATTACCCCCTCGCTCTTACAACATTTTACCTCCTTGGCAGACCAACTCTTACCTCTTTTTACCCCCTCTGGACAAATTACCCCCTCTATCTTACACCATTTTACGACCCTCGGCAGCCCAACTCTTACATCATTTTATCCCCTTTGGACAAATTACTCCCTCACTTTTACACCATTTTACCCCCCTTGGCAGCCCAAATCTTACATAATTTTATTCTCTCTGGAAAAATTACCCCCCTCACTCTTAAACCATTTTACCTTCCTCGGCAGCCCAACTCTTACATCATTTTAACCCCTCTGGACAAATTACCCCCTCACTCTTACACCATTTTACCACACTTGGACGCCCTACTCTTACATCACTTTACTCCCTCTGGACAAATTACCCCCTCACTCCTACAACATTTTACTCCCTTGGCAGCCCAACTCTTACATCATTTTATCCCCTCTGGACAAATTACCCCCTCACTCTTACACCATTTTACCCCTCTTGGCAGCCCAAATCTTACATCATTTTTCCCCATCTGGACAAACCCCCCTCACCCCTACACCATTTTACCCCCCTTGTCAGCCCAACTCTTACATCATTTTACCCCCTCTGGACAAATTACCCCCTCACTTTTACACCATTTTACCCCCCTTGGCAGCCCAACTCTTACATCATTTTAAACCCTCTGGACAAATTATCCCCTCACTCTTACACCACTTTAACCCCTTGGCAGCCCAACTCTTACCTCTTTTCACCCCTCTGGACAATTTACCCCCTCACTCTTACACCATTTTACGCCCCTCGGCAGCCCAACTCTTACATCATTTCATCCCCTCTGGACAAATTACCCCCTCACTTTTACACCATTTTACACCCCTTGGCAGCCCAACTCTTACATCATTTTATCCCCTCTGGACAAATTACCCCCTCACTTTTACACCATTTTACCCCCCTCGGCAGCCCAACTCTTACATCATTTTATCCCCTCTGGACAAATTACCCCTTCACTTTTACACCATTTTACCCCCCTTGGCAGCCCAACTCTTACATCATTTTAAACCCTCTGGACAAATTATCCCCTCACTCTTACACCACTTTAACCCCTTGGCAGCCCAACTCTTACATCATTTTAAACCCTCTGGACAAATTATCCCCTCACTCCTACACCACTTTAACCCCTTGGCAGCCAAACTCTTACCTCTTTTCACCCCTCTGGACAATTTACCCCCTCACTCTTACACCTTTTTACGCCCCTCGGCAGCCCAACTCTTACATCATTTTCAACCCTCTGGACAAATTACCCCTTCACTTTTACACCATTTTACGCCCCTCGGCAGCCCAACTCTTACATCATTTTATCCCCTCTGGACAAATTACCCCTTCACTTTTACACCATTTTACCCCCCTTGGCAGCCGAACTCTTACATCATTTTAAACCCTCTGGACAAATTATCCCCTCACTCTTACACCACTTTAACCCCTTGGCAGCCCAACACTTACATCATTTTACCCCTCCTGGACAAATTACCGCCTCAATCTTACAACATTTTACCCTTCTTGGCAGCTCAACTCTTACCTCATTTTACCCCCTCTGGACAAATTACCACCTCACTCTTACACCATTTTATCCCCCTTGGCAGCCTAACTCTTACATCATTTTACCCCCTCTGGACGAAAAACCCCATCACTCTTACACCATTTTACCCCCCTTGGCAGCCCATTTCTTACACCATTTTGCCCCCTCTGGACAAATTACCACCTCACTCCTAAACCATTTTACCCCCTTGGCAGCCCATTTCTTACACCATTTTGCCCCCTCTGGACAAATTACCCACTCACTGTTACACCATTTTACCCCCTTGGCAGCCCAACTCTTACATCATTTTACCTCCTGTGGACAAATTACCCCGTCAATCTTACACCATTTTACCCCCCTTGGCAGCCCATTTCTTTCATTATTTTACCCCCTCTGGACAAATTACCCCCTCACTCTTTCACCAATTTACACCCCTTGGCAATCCAATTCTTATCTCGTTTTACCCTCTCTGAACAGATTACCCCTCACTCTTACACCATTTCCCCCCTCCCTTGGCAGCCCAACTTTTACATCAATTTACTCCCTCTGGACAAAATACCCCCTCACTCTTACACCATTTTACCCCCCTTGGCAGCCCGACTCTTACAGCAATTTACCCCTCTGGACAAATTACCCCCTCACTCTTACACCATTTTATTCCCCTTGGCAGCCCAACTCTTACATCATTTTACCCCCTCTGGACGAATTACCCCATCACTCTTACACCAATTTACCCCCCTTGGCAGCCCACATCTTACATCATTTTACACCCTCTGGACAAAATACCCCCTTACTCTTACATCATTTTACCCCCCTTGGCGGCCCAACTCTTACATCATTTCATCCCCTCTGGACAAATTACCCCCTCACTTTTACACCAGTTTACACCCCTTGGCAGCCCAACTCTTACATCATTTTATCCCCTCTGGACAAACTACCCCCTCACTTTTACACCATTTTACCCCCCTCGGCAGCCCAACTCTTGCATCATTTTATCCCCTCTGGACAAATTACCCCTTCACTTTTACACCATTTTACACCCCTTGGCAGCCCAACTCTTACATCATTTTATCCCCTCTGGACAAACTACCCCCTCACTTTTACACCATTTTACCCCCCTCGGCAGCCCAACTCTTGCATCATTTTATCCCCTCTGGACAAATTACCCCTTCACTTTTACACCATTTTACGCCCCTCGGCAGCCCAACTCTTACATCATTTTATCCCCTCTGGACAAATTACCCCTTCACTTTTACACCATTTTACCCCCCTTGGCAGCCGAACTCTTACATCATTTTAAACCCTCTGGACAAATTATCCCCTCACTCTTACACCACTTTAACCCCTTGGCAGCCCAACACTTACATCATTTTACCCCTCCTGGACAAATTACCGCCTCAATCTTACAACATTTTACCCTTCTTGGCAGCTCAACTCTTACCTCATTTTACCCCCTCTGGACAAATTACCACCTCACTCTTACACCATTTTATCCCCCTTGGCAGCCTAACTCTTACATCATTTTACCCCCTCTGGACGAAAAACCCCATCACTCTTACACCATTTTACCCCCCTTGGCAGCCCATTTCTTACACCATTTTGCCCCCTCTGGACAAATTACCACCTCACTCCTAAACCATTTTACCCCCTTGGCAGCCCATTTCTTACACCATTTTGCCCCCTCTGGACAAATTACCCCCTCACTGTTACACCATTTTACCCCCTTGGCAGCCCAACTCTTACATCATTTTACCTCCTGTGGACAAATTACCCCGTCAATCTTACACCATTTTACCCCCCTTGGCAGCCCATTTCTTTCATTATTTTACCCCCTCTGGACAAATTACCCCCTCACTCTTTCACCAATTTACACCCCTTGGCAATCCAATTCTTATCTCGTTTTACCCTCTCTGAACAGATTACCCCTCACTCTTACACCATTTCCCCCCTCCCTTGGCAGCCCAACTTTTACATCAATTTACTCCCTCTGGACAAAATACCCCCTCACTCTTACACCATTTTACCCCCCTTGGCAGCCCGACTCTTACAGCAATTTACCCCTCTGGACAAATTACCCCCTCACTCTTACACCATTTTATTACCCTTGGCAGCCCAACTCTTACATCATTTTACCCCCTCTGGACGAATTACCCCATCACTCTTACACCAATTTACCCCCCTTGGCAGCCCACATCTTACATCATTTTACACCCTCTGGACAAAATACCCCCTTACTCTTACATCATTTTACCCCCCTTGGCGGCCCAACTCTTACATCATTTCATCCCCTCTGGACAAATTACCCCCTCACTTTTACACCAGTTTACACCCCTTGGCAGCCCAACTCTTACATCATTTTATCCCCTCTGGACAAACTACCCCCTCACTTTTACACCATTTTACCCCCCTCGGCAGCCCAACTCTTGCATCATTTTATCCCCTCTGGACAAATTACCCCTTCACTTTTACACCATTTTACCCCCCTTGGCAGCCCAACTCTTACATCATTTTAAACCCTCTGGACAATTTACCCGCTCACTCTTACACCATTTTACGCCACTCGGCAGCCCAACTCTTACATCATTTTATACCCTCTGGACAAATTATCCCCTCACTTTTACACCATTTTACCCCTCTAGGCAGCTCAAATCTTACATCATTTTTCCCCATCTGGACAAAACCCCCTCACCCTTACACCATTTTACCCCCCTTGGTAGCTCAACTCTTACATCATTTTACCCCCTCTGGACAAATTACCCCCTCACTTTTACACCATTTTACCCCCCTTGGCAGCCGAACTCTTACATCATTTTAAACCCTCTGGACAAATTATCCCCTCACTCTTACACCACTTTAACCCCTTGGCAGCCCAACACTTACATCATTTTACCCCCTCTGGACAAATTACCGCCTCAATCTTAAAACATTTTACCCTTCTTGGCAGCTCAACTCTTACCTCATTTTACCCCCTCTGGACAAATTACCACCTCACTCTTACACCATTTTATCCCCCTTGGCAGCCTAACTCTTACATCATTTTACCCCCTCTGGACGAAAAACCCCATCACTCTTACACCATTTTACCCCCCTTGGCAGCCCACATCTTACATCAATTTACCCCCTCTGGACAAATTACCACCTCACTCCTAAACCATTTTACCCCCCTGGCAGCCCATTTCTTACACCATTTTGCCCCCTCTGGACAAATTACCCCCTCACTGTTACACCATTTTACCCCCTTGGCAGCCCAACTCTTACATCATTTTACCTCCTGTGGACAAATTACCTCGTCAATCTTACACCATTTTACCCCCCTTGGCAGCCCATTTCTTTCATTATTTTACCCCCTCTGGACAAATTACCCCCTCACTCTTTCACCATTTTACACCCCTTGGCAATCCAATTCTTATCTCGTTTTACCCTCTCTGGACAGATTACCCCTCACTCTTACACCATTTCCCCCCCCTCCGTTGGCAGCCCAGCTTTTACATCAATTTACTCCCTCTGGACAAAATACCCCCTCACTCTTACACCATTTTACCCCCCTTGGCAGCCCGACTCTTACAGCAATTTACCCCCTCTGGACAAATTACCCCCTCACTCTTACACCATTTTATTCCCCTTGGCAGCCTAACGCTTACATCATTTTACCCCCTCTGGACGAATTACCCCATCACTCTTACACCAATTTACCCCCCTTGGCAGCTCACGTCTTACATCATTTTACACCCTCTGGACAAAATACCCCCTTACTCTTACATCATTTTACCCCCCTTGGCGGCCCAACTCTTACATCATTTTACCCCCTCTGGACAAATTACCCCCTCACTCCTAAACCATTTTACCCCACTGGCAGCCCAATTTCTACCACATTTTGCCCCCTCTGGAAAAATTACCCCCTCACTGTTATACCATTTTAGCCCCTTGGCAGCCCAACTCTTACATCATTTTACCTCCTCTGGACAAATTACCCCGTCAGTCTTACACCATTTTACCCCCCTTGTCAGCCCAACTCTTTCATTATTTTACCCCCTCTGGACAAATTGCCCCCTCACTCTTACACCTTTTACCCCCCTTGGCAGCCCACATCTTACATCATTTTACACCCTCTGGACAAATTACCCCCTCACTCCTAAACCATTTTACCCCCCTGGCAGCCCAATTCCTACCACATTTTGCCCCCTCTGGACAAATTACCCCCTCACTGTTACACCATTTTAGCCCCTTGGCAGCCCAACTCTTACATCATTTTACCTCCTCTGGACAAATTACCCCGTCAATCTTACACAATTTTACCCCCCTTGTCAGCCCAACTCTTTCATTATTTTACCCCCTCTGGACAAATTGCCCCCTCACTCTTACACCTTTTACCCCCCTTGGCAGCCCAACTCTTACATCATTTCACCCCCTCTGGACAAATTACCCCCTCACTCTTTCACCATTTTACCCCCCTTGGCAATCCAATTATTATCTCATTTTACCCCCTCTGGGAAGATTACCCCTCACTCTTACACCATTTTACCCCCCTTGGCAGCCCAACTTTTACATCAATTTACTCCCTCTGGACAAATTACCCCCTCACTCTTACACCATTTTACCCCCCTTGGCAGCCCGACTCTTACATCAATTTACTCCCTCTGGACAAATTACCCCCTCACTCTTACACCATTTTACCACACTTGGCAGCCCAACTCTTACCTCATTTTAACCCCTCTGGACAAATTACCCCCTCACTCTTACACCATTTTAACCCCCTTGGCAGTCCAACTCTTACATCATTTTTCCCCCTCTGGACAAATTACCCCCACCCCCCACTCTTGCAGCCCACTCTTACATGGCAATTTCAGTCAGGGGGTAATTCCTGAAAAATCCTTCCATTGCAGCCCATTGCAGTCCACTCTTATATGGCAATTTCAGTCAGGGGGTAATTTCTGAAAAGTCCTCCCATTGCAGCCCACTGCAGCCCACTCTTACATGGCAATTTTTGTCAGTGGGGGGGGGGGGGTAATTCCAGAAAAGTCCTCCGGTTGCAGCCCATTGCAGCCCACTCTTACATGGCAATTTCAGTCAGGGGGGTAATTCCTGAAAAGTGCTTCCATTGCAGCCCATTGCAGCCTACTCTAACATGGCAATTTCTGTCAGGGGGGGGTAATTCCTGAAAAGTCCTCCCATTGTAGCTCATTGCAGCCCACTCTTACATGGCAATTTCAGTCAGGGGAGGTAATTCCTCAAAAGTCCTCCCATTGCAGCCCATTGCAGCCTACTCTAACATGGCAATTTCTGTCAGGGGGGGGGTAATTCCTGAAAAGTCCTCCCATTGCAGCCCATTGCAGCCCACTTTTACATTTCAATTTCAGTCAGGGGGGGGGGGAGTAATTCCTCAAAAGTTCTCCCATTGCAGCCCAACTCTTACATCATTCTATCCCTCTGAACAAATTACCCCCATACTCTTACATCAATTTAGCCCCCATAGACAAATTACCCCCCCCCCCCTCTTACAACAAAATGGGAGGATTTTAGGGAGGACATTCGACTCGGGTTCCGGTGAGGTAAACCAGGGGCTCGCTCTCTCTCTCTCTCTCTCCTGGTTCACTTCTATTTTGCATCCTCATGAACAATATTCTCAGTGTTTAGAATTTCCCAGAATCTCAAAATCACAAGGAAAAACTGAAATTTTTTGCTGTTTATAAATTAAATTAATAGATTCTACATAATCTAAGTGAACTAGACCAGGTGATCCATAAGAAAAAATGAGAACTTTGGAAAAGTGCGTCAGTAATATGTTCGAGGAGAATCAACAGATTATCTTCAAGAAATGAAGATCATAAAAGCTCAGGATTTCTATAAAGATCTACGCATTACAATGTGTATGCAGGCTTGATGAACAGCCACAACCATATTGAGACTTGACTGAAAAAGTAAACAGCGTCTTTTGCGTGTTAAGGCGAAGCAATACACAGAAGTAATATAACACTAGGACTGAGCAGATCGCTCCTGCAACTGCTGTTCATGTACGAACTAAATTGCACGGCCCAATCAAGAGTACACTGGACAATCATAAAGAATTCCAGAATAAATTGATCAGATGGAACATATGTTTACGACAATAAACTCAGACTCTTAAACTGTGAATTGTTGCCTTTATCAAGTAACTCGAAATGGTTGACAAGGAACTTAAAGTAAATGAAAAGTTAGAGGAAAAGTGACATGAAACGGAGAAACATACGCTCCGAACAAACTTATTTTACAAGTAGAATTGTTTACAAACAATCTAATATGAAAATAAAATGGCAACAGGTAAAAAAACAGGTGGACCAGACTATAGGGAGCTTAAGGGGGGCTCATTTGCCCTCAGCAATGCTGTAAATCCTCGTTGTCGACAACAACACCCGGGTCGAGGTGTCAACGATTAGAAAAACGCTAAAGAATGCAGGTAAAAAGATATAAGAATCGAAATTGATAGCGTTGAATGCGGTGAAGATAGAATTTACGACTAAGAATCGGAATCTTACAAAATTTCACCGCTAAATTTACCAAATATCGTCGTCGCACAACAAAAACATGTAAGAGTAAATGTAAATGAGTTGAAAGCGGTAGAAAAATTAATTAATTGGTAAAAATTTCAGCTCCCAAAAAATCATCAACAAATTTAATAAATATGTTCACCGCAGAAATTACGGCAAAAAAATGAGAAGGAATAGCGGTGAATGCGTTGAGAGTGGTGAAAAGAAAACACACTGCTAAAAACCCCAAAACCGTACAAAGTTGCACCACTAAATTAGCAAAATTTTCTACCGACTGAAATCTTTAATGAAACTATGAAGGATGTGCGGTGAATGCCTTGAAAGCATTAAAAAAAATTCAACACTTTTTACAACAAAATTCACTGAAACGCGCACAAAGCTGCTGTAGTGGTACCAAATGTCGTCTAAGAAAGAATTTTCTCTTCTGAATTTCCGTTTAAAACATTTAAATTGCCATTTTTATTAAATGTTCTTGTAGCAAACAGGAAACAGATTAAAAACTTTTAATTTTTAGTACAACAATTTTTTTATTCACAAAAATATCAGGAAAAAGCTATGAAAACGTCAAAAACAATTCAATCTCAGAGATACTCTTTGTATGGAAAGTCTAAAAAATCAAAATTTTTTTAATGACTTCTCTGGCAAAAAATTATTTATTCATCAGTTTTTAGTTGCAGATAAGCGATTGCTATTTTTCAAGAAAAGTGGTTTTTAACCGGAATAAGGAGTTCAAATCACTTCAAAATTATGATCAAAGATTCTTTATTAATGAGAAGTCTAAAACATCAAGATTTTTTGGTAAAGGTTTTCTAGAAAAAAAAGATATTTTTATCAGTGAAAAAATATTACCCTGAAAAACCGCACATCTTACTACAAATCACCGGTAAAAAATACTGTATTTTTTACCGTGAATTATTGTAAGAATTGCGGGTGACCGTTAGTAGCTTTGAACTCTTTCTTTTTCAACACTTAAGCGGTGAAAAAAAAGTTCACCGATAGAAACCGCGAATCTTACAAAATCTGAACAAACACATTTATTTAAGTTCACAAGACATATCTTAGAGGTGTGACAGACGGCGCAGTAGAATAGGAAGCCGAAGACATGCAGCAGGTGAGAGTTCCAACCAGTGGACAGCTGTTTCTTCTTCTTTTTTCAAGTTATCTTATTTTCATTATCTTATCTTACCATATATCATCATTTAAATTTATTTGCCGATATGTGAAAATACTCTTCAAAAGATCTAATCAAAATAAAATCGCATGATTCTTTTGATGATTGACATTTTTTTGCATAGTTTCTTTGATGATTTACAATTTTTTCTATGTTTGATAATCAGGTTAAACAAATGTAGCAAAAAGTTATTGGTAATGATGGGATTTAAGCTGCCGAATTCATAACTAACTCGATTAAACAGTTCTGTCTTCAGTTCTGTCAAAGGTTGCTTATCAAGAATTATCAATTTCGAAAGAAATTCTTCCAAAGCCAACTTTTTTGCCATCCCCACAAACACTGTTTCCCTGCAATTTTTAAGTTATCGCTCCTCTAAAGTGAGTTGCTGCGAGTGGGCTCAACTATGAACTATTTCCCTGTTGAAAACTCTGTTCTTTGAACACCCTTCTATTCCATGCTGAGTCATTCTAATCAAATTTGATTTGGGCTCCAACAAAGTTGCTACTACATCGTATTATGGGTGTTGAAAAAGGGGGGCACAAATGACTACATCAGTAATTCATTGATCAGGCTATGAGTGCGAAATATGAGACTGATTACAGTCCCATTTTTTTGGGCTTTCAAAAGAACGCTGTTGCATCAATATTAACCTTGCTATTGCCGTTCGTCCATTATTGACACTTATTTGTTCCAAGTATTATGGATATGGATAATTTGACTAAAATAGGCAAAATACCAAAAATATATGACGCAACTTGCATAATTATCGAGTTATATGTTCAAAAACACTATCATAGAATGCACATCTAAATATCACCTTATTGGAGTTAACGAAGATTGTGCCAGCAGTTTTTATGTCCGTTAATCCGGCAAATTTAAACAAAGTAGACAAAAATCTCATTTTGTTCAACTTTTATTAAAAAAGGCTAGGTTATGAACAGTTTAGCAATAACTTTAGTCACAAATTGGATCAATCAGTTCAACGACGCACTTCTGTTATAAGAGACAAAACCAACAATAGTATTTTTTTTACAAATTTCAACATGCTTTTTTGTAGAATTTGCAAAAAATGCGTAAAAATACGGAAGATAACAACGACAATCAAATAATGTTCACAAACTTTTAAATTCTTGATAACTCATTGAACGAAATTCAAAAAAAATGTCTTAGTTATTTATTCTACACCGGTCAGGCTTTCTAATGATGCCACTCTAATCCCGGCCAAAAATTACTTAACAAAAAAACCGTTTCAGTATATAGTTCCAACCCCACTAAAGTGGGTCGGACAAATTAATTCAAACTGTTAGAATATCGATCAAACTATAGTCTTACACTTAGTGAGAATTAGAAAGAAAATTTGACTTACCAGATTAGAAAGACAAGCAATATGACTTCGATCAAAGAAATTATATAAATGAATCGTCAAGAAATGGTGCTGAGAATCAATATTCGGTTCAAGTTGGTGAATCTAGATAACTATTATTAGAGTTAGATTAAGTGATGTAAAATCTTCCCAGCATGTATTAAACGATGATGATATCTCCGGAAGTGTGAATGAATTCTTAGAAAATTGCAAATGCATTCCATTTATGGTTCCCTTTGCGACTGATTTGCAGAAGCAAACCATATTGGATAACCTTTGCAAACCCCACTATAAATTGAGGTGCTAAGATTAGTTTTGTATCTTGACTTTTTCACACTGATAATGGGTATATATATATACAGCTGATTTTTGAGTCCTTTTTCATTCCCAAATTCAAATCACCATCTTGATCTAATAATCAGATCTCTCCTGTAAATCTCTAAATTCTACTATAAAATATCATTTTGTTATTCTCTCATTTTTGAGAAATTAATTCTTTTACTTAGTTAAAAACACTTTTTATTCCGCTTGCGAAAGTCCATAACCCAATAAGTTATGGGCCCAGCAATTTTCTAAGTCATAAAACTAATTTCCAAAACAAAACAAAGTTGTTTTTGACAGTCATAATCCTTTTCTGCTCAGTACCTTTTCTTTTCACAACTGTTTTGCCTGCTCAAACTTCAATGGATCAACAGACAGTGAAGCTGCTGACCTACACAGGAAAGGCACAGGACTTTCCAATCTGGAGCACAAGATTTGTGGCGATGATGCAGACAAAGAGACTCTACAAATCACTACTGGGGACAGAGGAGCAACCCAATGAGCCTGCGCCACTGGCCAATGGGGCAACCAATGATGAGAAGAAGAACCACAAGGTGCTGAAGGATGCTTATGAGAAGGAAGTTGCAGACATCAAGGAGAAATGGAACAATGTGTGGTGCCATCTGGCACTGACTCTAGATGCAACAACCCTCATGCTGATGAGACATGACTGTGTGGGAGATGATGGCATTGGAGATGGAGCAAAGGCTTGGAAGCTTTTGCAAGAGAGATTTCAGAGTGTGGAGACGCCGACAGTGGTGACTTTAGTGGCACAGCTTGCTCGACTGCAGCTCGAGGATTCTGAGGATTTGGACAGCTTCTTCATCAGAGGACAGGAGTTGCTCACAAGGCTACAAGAAGCAGGGGAAGCAGTTTCAGTGACCCTCTTCAACGCCTTGGTCCTCAATGGTCTGCCAATGAGGTATGAAAGTTTTGTTATACAGGAAAGCTTCAACCCGGCAACGAACTTCACAGAGTTGAGGAAAAGGCTGCAGAACTTTCAAGAGAGCACGGTGCAGAGACACAAGGGACAAAGTGGTTCAGTGGCACTGGCAGTGAAGCGTGACTTAAAGAAGGGACCCAAGAAAGGAAACTGCTTTGTGTGTGGGATCCCTGGACACTTTGCCAAGGACTGCAGGAAGAAGGAGACAGCACAATGCAGCCAGTGTGGTGAGAAGGGTCACCTAGACAGGGCATGCAAGAGACATAGAGATGGAGGCAAACATGAGTCAGTGGCAGTGGGTCCAACATTGGCTACATCAGACGAGGTATGCTGGGCAGCTCTTACCCAGTGGAAGACAGCAGGCATGCCAGTGGACAGTGGTTGTACAGATCACATAGTGACGAACATCGATGCGTTTCTGGACTTTGTGCCCATTCAATCAGTGGTCAGAAATCCCAACGGAGAGGCTTCCAGAGTGGTGGGCAGAGGCTGTGTGAGGATCAGCATACCCTCAAACAAAGGGAAATTCCAATGCGAACTCAAAAATGTTCTGTGTGTGGCGGACTATTCTTCAAACTTCCTATCAGTCTCAAGATGCACGGAGTGGGGACATAGCTTCACTTTCGAGAGAGGAAACAGCTGCATGAAACTCCAGAAGGGAACTCGGGTAAAAATAACACAAGAAAATAATTTGTATTACTTACCCTGCAGCGTTCTAGAATTCAAGATGAGTTCCAACAGCGTGATACTTGACAGTGCAAGGAAGTGGCACAGACGATTGGGTCATTTGAATCAAGCGGATGTGGTCAGGAATGCACCAGAGACAGTGGGGGAACTCGATGATGTATGCAATGTGTGTGCATTGGCCAAGATCACAAAGACTCCAGTACCAAGAGTGGCAGAGACCCAAGCAGAAGAGAAGCTGGAGAGGGTGTTCACAGACGTGATGGGGCCTTTCAGAGTAGAGCCACAGTCAGGGTTCCGGTTCTGCATTGTGTTGGCAGACCAGTACACGAAGTTTGTGTTTGTGGACTTGCTTAAGGCAAAGAGTGAAGCACTGGCCAGCCTGAAGAAATTTGTTCTCAGTGTGGGGACGCCCAAGAAGCTGAGGCAAGACAATGCGGAGGAGTTTCTCTCAGAGCAGTTCAAGACGTACTGCTTAGATGCAGGCATTCTACAGGAAAAGACCATACCAGAGAGGCCACAGCAGAATGGGTTAGCTGAGAGGTGCAACAGGACACTGCTGGAGATGGCAAGATGTTTGCTCATTGACACAGGACTTCCCATGATGATGTGGGGAGCAGCAATTCATCACGCAGCAAGGATCAGAAACTTGGTTGTGAGAAGAGGAGAAGAAAAATGCCCAGCAGAGCTAATGAGAGGTATAAAACCTAAGCTTCCAATTAGTAAATTATCTATTTTTGGTTGCACAGTCTTCACGAGGAAGAGGGACAGAGAAGTCAGCAAACTTGAACCCAAGGCACTGGAAGGAAAGTTTGTGGGTTACACTGAAGGAGAAAACGGATACCTGGTGTACATACCCAACACAAGCAAGGTGATGGCAGTTCGAGATGTGATCATCAAGGAGTCTGAAGTGGGCTCAATCCCTGACAACAAAGAAACGGCTGACCTACTAGATGATGGGTCTTAACTGGGAATCTGGCACCCAGATGATGGTCATCAAGACGATGACAACAGAGAAGGACAGGACACATCTACTGCAATAAAGGAGGAGCGGCATGACGCAGGGAACGTCAATATTCAAGAAACAACACTGAGACAAGAGGCCTCGGATGTTTGAGAAACAGCACTAGATGAAGAATCTACTGCAACAAGAGGAAGTCACCGAGACTCAGATTCGCTGGAAGACAGTGACACAGAAGACTTCTCACAGTTAGAGACAGTCGGCTTCAATGAAGATGCACTGGAACACGCGGACAGAGCAGAGCCCAGACGAGGGACACGAGCAAGGAATGTTCCGCAATTTGTTGGAGAAGTCAGTACCCATCTTGTTGTGACTGAGGGCGACTATGTGGAACCCAAAACAGTCTACGAAGCCAAGCAAGGTGACGATTGGGACCAGTGGCACCGGGCAATGAAAGACGAGGTCAAGGCACTCCAAGACAACGAGACTTGGAACCTAGTGAGACCACCCACAGACAGGGACGTCATACCGGGCAAATGGGTCTACAAAGTGAAATTGGGACCCAGTGGTCAAGTGGACAAGTACAAAGCGCGCTATGTGGCAAAAGGCTTCAAACAAGTGGAAGGACTGGACTACTTTGAGACTTTTGCGCCTACCTGTAAGCCGGAGACATTCAGGATTCTACTTCAGCTATCAGCGAAGCAGGGCCATGTGATGCACCAATTTGATGTCAAGACTGCTTTCCTGCACTCACCAATCGAGGAAGAAGTGTATCTGGAACAGCCACAGGAGTTTGTAAAACGGGGATCAGATGGGAAGAAGTTAGTATGTCGACTAAATAAATCAATTTATGGTTTGAAACAGGCTGCTAACAACTGGTACAAAGAGCGGGCAAACTTCCTACTGAGACAGGGGTTCACCAGAAGCAGGAACGATCACTGCTTGTTTGCAAGATCTGAGGCAGAGGATCACACCTTCATCTTGGTCTGGGTTGACGACATCATAGTAGCATCAAGAAGTATGACAGTGGTCTCTGATGTCAAGAAGGCACTAGAAGCAACCTTTCACATGGAAGACAGAGGGAGACTACACTGGTTTCTGGGTCTAAGAATCAGACGAGAAGAGGGCAAAGTCACAGTCGACCAAGAACGCTACATAGAAACAATGCTTGAGCGGTTTCAAATGGATCAATGCAAACCCTCAAGAACTCCAGCTGATTTGAATTTGAAACTTCAGACAACACAGAACGGAGACGAAGGAGTGGACCAGAGGATCTACAGAAGCTTGGTTGGATCACTTCTGTATCTGGCCAAACAGACGAGGCCAGACATCATGTTCACAGTCAACATTCTGTCCAGACACAAGAATGCACCTACCAATCAACACTGGATGTGCGGAAAACGACTTCTGCGATATCTTCAAGTTTCAAAAGGTTTAAAACTTACTTACACAAAAGAGGCTAGTTATGATTTAGTGGGGGAAAGTGATGCAGACTGGTCTGCAGACGTGATCGACAGAAAATCAACAACGGGCTATTACTTCAAGCTCAACGGACGTGGCGCAGCACTCAGCTGGGGTGTCAAGAAGCAGGCCACAGTTGCTCTTTCTTTATCAGAAGCAGAATATCAGGGCATGGCAGCAGCAGTTCAGGAAGCACTCTACCTGAAACAACTTCTAGAGGATTTTGGCATCCAACAGAAACGTCCAATAGCAATTGGAGAGGACAACCAAAGTGGTATCAGACTTTGCCAAAACCCAGTCATGCACAAGCGGAGCAAGCACATCGAGACAAAGTTCCACTTCATTCGTGACAAGACGGAGGATGGGACTATTTCAATTCATTACGTTCCTACAGACAAAATGGCAGCGGACATCTTCACAAAGTCCTTACCCGTTTCCAAAGTGGAAACATTCAGAGCAGTTTTGATGGGAACAGACTCTACGCAATCAGCTCAAGTCTGAGTGGGGGTGTTAGAATATCGATCAAACTATAGTCTTAAACTTAGTGAGAATTAGAAAGAAAGTTTGACTTACCAGATTAGAGAGACAAGCAATATGACTTCGATCAAAGAAATTATATAAATGAATCGTCAAGAAATGGTGCTGAGAATCAATATTCGGTTAAAATTGGTGAATCTAGATAACTATTATTAGAGTTAGATTAAGTGATGTAAAATCTTCCCAGCATGTATTAAATGATGATGATATCTCCGGAAGTGTGAATGAATTCTTAGAAAAGTGCAAATGCATTCCATTTATGGTTCCCTTTGCGACTGATTTGCAGAAGCAAACCATATTGGGTAACCTTTGCGACCCCCACTATAAATCAAGGTGCTAAGATTAGTTTTGTATCTTGACTTTTTCACACTGATAATGGGTATATATACAGCTGATTTTTGAGTCCTTTTTCATCCCCAAATTCAAGTCACCATCTTGATCTAATAATCAGATCTCTCCTGTAAATCTCTAAATTCTACTATAAAATATCATTTTGTTATTCTCTCATTTTTGAGAAATTAATTCTTTTACTTAGTTAAAAACACTTTTTATTCCGCTTGCGAAATTCCATAACCCAACACAAACTCTTCCTTGTTCTGAAAACAGTAGTTCACCTTCAGATCAGAAACCAGGTTTGAGGAGTAATTCCGTAAAATTGGGTTTATTTCCGCCACATTTTGTATTCATTTACAAGATCAAGAACGAGAGGAAATTAAGGACGACAATGACGGCTTTTGTTCAGCCTCATCATTTTGACAGTTGACACTCTGGTCAGAGGTGCAGATCTAGTGGGTACGGACTTCAGAGGACCGCTGTCCATGACTGTCATCCGCTGTGGGAGGTAATCCCCGGACCCAAGTGTCATAGAATTTCATTACTGACCCGGGCCGAGGAATTTGGCCAAAATTATGTAAGATCAGCGGCAACTAGCGTTGACAAGTCGGAAAATTCACCGCAATTTTCTTACATAATTTTGCGTTGAATGCGTTGAATTTAAAGACAAAAATTCAACGCATTCAACGCAAAATTATGTAAGAAATGGCGGTGAATTTTCCAACTTGTCAACGCTAGTTGCCGCTGATCTTACATATTTAGCGTTGAATTTAGCGTAGATCTTACATATTTAGCGTAGAATTTAGCGTAGATCTTACATAATTAGCGTTGAATTTAGCGTAGATCTTACATATTTTTGCGTTGAATTTAGCGTTGATCTTACATATTTAGCGTTGAATTTAGCGTAGATCTTACATATTTTTGCGTTGAATTTAGCGTTGATCTTACATATTTAGCGTAGAATTTAGCGTAGATCTTACATAATTAGCGTTGAATTTAGCGTAGATCTTACATATTTTTGCGTTGAATTTAGCGTTGATCTTACAAAAAATCAACGCGTAGAACTCTGGGTATGGGACTCGAACCACTGACCTCCTGTTTACTTGTCGCCTCTTCTACCATTGCGCCACCGTACCTTGGTTTCCTTAAGAGCCGCAATCCTTATAAAGCGTAGATCTTACATATTTTGCGTTGAAATTAGCGTAGATCTTACATATTTTGCGTTGATTTTAGCGTAGATCTTACATATTTTGCACTGAATTAAGCGTAGAAGTTGCATATATTTCGTTGAATTTAGCCTAGACCTTACATATTTTTCGTTGAATTTAGCCGAGCTCTTACATAATTTCAACGTATTCAACGCATTTATCATGTGAGAAGTACTGGGAAATATTTAAAAATTTTTTAAGTTTTGAAAAAATTTTGAATTCCTAAAATGGTCTGAAATGGTTTTTGCACCGTAAGAGAGCAAATGGTTATTTTTTGCTGACTTCATTTTTCTCAATTGTGCAGTATAGGGGTCGAAAATTAATTTTTGCGAAGAAAACTTGAAAAATTTGAAATCATCAAACGGTCTGAATTGGATTTTGCACTATAAAAGAGCACTAAAAAAGATTTTTTCTGACTTCTTGTTTCTGACCTTAGGAGTATAGGGTTCGAAATAGTGAAAAAATTAATTTTTCAAAAAAAAACTTGAAAAAGTTTTGAAATCGTAAAATGGTCTGAAACGGATTTTGCACTTTGAAAGATCACTAAAAAGTGATTTTTCTCACCTGCAGTATAGGGTCGAAACAGTTAAAAAATTGACTTTTTGAAAAAAACTTGAAAAATTTGAAATCGTAAAACGGTTTCAATTGAATTTTGCACTATAAAAGAGCATTAAAAATGATTTTTCTCTGACTTCACGTTTCTCACCTTTGCAGCATAGGGGTCGAAACAGTAAAAAGTTGATTTTTCGAAAAAAAAACTTGGAAAAATTTTGAAATCGTAAATTGATCTCAAATGGATTTTGCACTATAAAAGAGCACAAAAAAGTGGTTTTTTTTGCTGACTTTGCTTTTCTCACCTGTGAAGTATAGGGATCGAAACAGTGAAAAAATTGACTTTTTGAAAAAAAATTGAAAAATTTGAAATCGTAAAACGGTCTCAATTGAATTTTGCACTATAAAAGAGCATTAAAAATGATTTTTCTCTGACTTCACGTTTCTCACCTTTGCAGCATAGGGGTCGAAACAGTAAAAAGTTGATTTTTCAAAAAAAAAACTTGGAAAAATTTTGAAATCGTAAAATGATCTCAAATGGATTTTGCACTATAAAAGAGCACAAAAAAGTGGTTTTTTTGCTGACTTTGCTTTTCTCACCTGTGAAGTATAGGGATCGAAACAGCGAAAAAATTGACTTTTTGAAAAAAAAACTTGAATCAACGCTAAATATGTAAGATCTACACCAAAAATTAACGCAAAATTATGTAAGATTGGCGTCGAATGCGTTGAATTTAAGTAAGATCTACGCTAAATTCAACGCTAAATATGTAAGATCTACGCTAAAATTCAACGCTAAATATGTAAGATCTACGCCAAAAGTCAACGCGAAATTATGTAAGATTAGCGTTGAATGCATTTAATTTATGTAAGATCTACGCTAAATTCAACGCTAAATATGTAAGATCTACGCTAAAATTCAACGCTAAATATGTAAGATCTACGCAAAATTTCAACCCAAATTATGTAAGATTGGCGTTGAATGCGTTGAAATTATGTAAGATCTACGCTAAATTCAACGCTAAATATGTAAGAACTACGCTAAAATTCAACGCTTAATATGTAAGATCTACGCCAAAATTCAACGCAAAATTATGTAAGATCTACGCTAAATTCAACGCTAAATATGTAAGATCTACGCTAAAATTCAACGCTAAATATGTAAGATCTACGCCAAATTTCAACGCAAAATATATTAGATTGGCGTTGAATGCGTTGAATTTATGTAAGATCTACGCTAAATTCAACGCTAAATATGTAAGATCTACGCTAAAATTCAACGCTAAATATGTAAGATCTACACCAAAATTCAACGCAAAATTATGTAAGATTGGCGTCGAATGCGTTGAATTTAAGTAAGATCTACGCTAAATTCAACGCTAAATATGTAAGATCTACGCTAAAATTCAACGCTAATTATGTAAGATCTACGCCAAAATTCAACGCAAAATTATGTAAGATTAGCGTTGAGTGCGTTGAATTTATGTAAGATCTACGCTAAATTCAACGCTAAATATGTAAGATCTACGCTAAAATTCAACGCTAAATATGTAAGATCTACACCAAAATTCAACGCAAAATTATGTAAGATTGGCGTCGAATGCGTTGAATTTAAGTAAGATCTACGCTAAATTCAACGCTAAATATGTAAGATCTACGCTAAAATTCAACGCTAAATATGTAAGATCTACACCAAAATTCAACGCAAAATTATGTAAGATTGGCGTCGAATGCGTTGAATTTAAGTAAGATCTACGCTAAATTCAACGCTAAATATGTAAGATCTACGCTAAAATTCAACGCTAATTATGTAAGATCTACGCCAAAATTCAACGCAAAATTATGTAAGATTAGCGTTGAGTGCGTTGAATTTATGTAAGATCTACGCTAAAATTCAACGCTAAATATGTAAGATCTACGCCAAAATTCAACGCGAAATTATGTAAGATTAGCGTTGAATGCGTTGAATTTATGTAAGATCTACGCTAAATTCAACGCTAAATATGTAAGATCTGCGCTAAAATTCAACGCTAATTATGTAAGATCTACGCCAAAATTCAACGCAAAATTATGTAAGATTAGCGTTGAATGCGTTGAATTTATGTAAGATCTACGCTAAAATTCAACGCTAAATATGTAAGATCTACGCCAAAATTCAACGCGAAATTATGTAAGATTAGCGTTGAATGCGTTGAATTTATGTAAGATCTACGCTAAATTCAACGCTAAATATGTAAGATCTACGCTAAAATTCAACGCTAAATATGTAAGATCTACGCCAAAATTCAACGCAAAATTATGTAAGATTAGCGTTGAATGCGTTGAATTTAAGTAAGATCTACGCTTAAGCGTAGATCTTACATAAATTCTACGCATTCAACGCCAATCTTACATAATTTTGCGTTTTTTAGCGTTGACACCTCGGACCGGGGAATTAGTATATTCCAATAGTATATCGACAATATTCCAATATTCAGTAATGAATCAGAGTGACATGAGGCCACTTTGTTAGCCAATTATGTACAGTATAAATCAATAAAGCATTTTTTCTTATAATAGGATGTGCATGATCCCAGGTTGAGGTGCCATCCTAAGTGACGTCTGATCATCCGAAGTCCAACGCACACGGTGTGTTCCCAGACCATAATTACAGGTCTGGGGATAGTCTGATCAGAGGTCATCTGACGCGCACAATCGTCTGGGCAATGGTCTGGGTTTCGTCTGGGCCATGGTTGCACAGTCGTCTGGCAATGGTCTGATCAGAGGTCACTTCCGGATGGGAATGGTATGATCAGAGATAGTTTTGGGCGCACATTTAGCTCACACGGTGTTTTTAGCGCATATTGGTCTGATCAGAGGTCACTTTCGTCTGGGATGGTCTGATCAGAGGTTAGTATCGTCTGGCACGGTCTCTGATCAGAGGTCAATTCCGAATAGCACCTCAATCTGGGATGTTTTGAGTTTTTCATAATGTTCATCGAATTTTCAGAATATAATGAAATTTTCGAATGGAGTTTTAAAACTTTGGCTGAGCATGAAGATGCTATTATAAGTTGAAGAGAAAATTGAATTAGCGTAAAAAAAAGAAAGCACTGGTTCTGATCGCAATTCGGTTTAATTGCAGTTATTGGGCGATGATAGAAATTGTTCAGTGCCAACCCTGAGGACGTATTTCACTTCGGTTAGTTCAGGTAGCCAATTATTCAGTAACTCGTAATTAAAGTGCCAGTGTACATGATTAAGTGCTCGAAAGTCAAAGCTCTGACCGATAAAGGCTCTTTTTTCTCTCACTATATGGGACAGCGGCCCTCCTTGACAGCGGCAGCTTTTCAGCTGAAGATCATCTCCTAAATGAAATTCAGAAATGAGAAGTTGTGGAATTTGGAACAGTGCCGCAGTTGGAATGTGAGCTGTGAACTGCATCAAAATAATAATTGATTATCACTTTTCTAATTAACCATAAATTTAGTGAAAAAATTTTTAATTGGTTATCGATTTTTTTCAAGTCCCAGCAGAAGATTTTTCATTCAATTGATAAACAGACAAAAAATTCATTATGTTCATGATAAATACAGAATTCAAGTTCATTATGTTCATACTCAATTCAGAATTTTACTATGAATTTTACTATGAAATGTCTAATAGGTGCCATGATCAGATCTCTGGTCATAGTAAAAATCATGGTCATAGTAAATGTTTATGATTCAGTACTGAATTGTTATGACACACAGATCTGGGCCGGAAAGCGAGGGCCGGCTGTCGCGCCCAACACGCAACGCGCGCGGAGCGCGCCCACCGGCCCGCCAGGGGCAACTTAAAATACGAGTATCCCAAAATTTTTCGGCTTACTTGACTACATTTCCAAAATTTGGCTCGCTTGCCTATCGGCTTGCTTGACCGCCACCAACTTCAGCATTGTCAAATTAGAGAAAATCCGTTTAAAAAGCAGCGACCGCAGCTTCATAGAAACGAAATTGTCACTCAAATAACTAGTATAATAGTCAGGTAAATATAAAAATCTTTTGAAAAATGATGCAACTCAAATTCAATTAACAATACCGTTTGTTGTCGAAATTGATCCGCATATGATCACTATAACAAACAGTAAGAGGAAAGTAATTCCTAGAAATAGTTCACCTAATCCAAATTCGATACAACTTTGAAACCGTTTCAAGAAATTCTGCAGATTTTTTGGTAACAAACTTGGTAACAAATCATTTTGTATATCATCGTTGGGTGGCTCGTCGTTAATGTTAGAAAACGTTATCTGTTTTTCATTTCGTTGTTTGAATCTGGCAACCAAGAACAGTCCAGGTAAGCCACAGGTCTTAACAGAAGTATAAACCCCGGCTATATTTGCAATGTCACTGAATCCACGTATCACAGAAGCAGGGATAATGATCGTATGCATATTAAAATGATCGTTGTTTGCACATGTCTTCTGATTGTCCACCTTTTTTCACCTTCCCCAAAACTGAGTTGCTTGATTTTGCGATAGACGTTTTCAGTGTAGTATCTGCATACAAACGGGGTTTAGACGAAGGATGCCGTAATTGATATCATGACTGCCACTCGGGCTGAAATAAAACACAGAATAAAACAGGTTTCAGTATATGCGATTAAATATAAGCATTTTTTTTATGTCAGTATAGATCAATTTTTATTCCAAAAAATACGTACGAAATGCTATGATGGCCTCTGATAATTTGACGGCCATTTCTTAGATACATTTATCAATTTATTATTGAAAAATTTCTGTTTTCAACATCTTTCCGCGCACATCTTACTTCTTTTCCGCATCTTCGTAGTTTTTTATTATACTTGCACAATTGTTGTGCAAGTATAGTTTTTTTTATTATACTATACTAGTTTTTTCGTAGGTTTTTTATTATACTATACTAGCACAATTCTTTGATAAAATTTTACATTTCCTACACTGCTCTTGTCGATATCCATTGTGCAGCTTGTTCATTGCACAGCTTGTCCACAGTTTTTCGTACATTTTTGACTAATGTTTCACCAAATTCTTTATAAAATTTCAACAACTTTAGCATCTTTTTGACACATTATTTCTTGCACTTTTTGTAATTGCATAATTAAATTATTTGTAACAATTTCATACAACTCATTGACATTTGCAGGAATTACAATACACACTTTCTAAACTTTTTCCTTCTCGCAATTTGAGATCTTCCAAACAAATTTTCTTGATTTTCAAATCACTCTTGTTCTCAATTTTTCAAAAAAAGATGAGGTATACAAAAAGTTGAGATTTGCACTGATTACGGTAGTTTTTGATTGAATTGGAGAGACGATACTAATTATGCGGTATTTTTGAAGAACTGGGCTGAAAGTGTTGATTGTACTTTTCAAAGTGTGGATCTGGTTGTAACAAATGTACTTAAAAACTCACTTGATGTAAAAAAATTGCGTTGTCTTGTGCGGCAAATAATTTTTCTGCAGATTTAATGACTAGAAGCAAAATTTTAACACATTTCGTATACAATTTCTACACTTTCAGTTAAATCTTTCAAAATTATTTGATTATTTGCTAGTACAAAGAGAATTAAAACCATTGCACAATAACTAACCAATGCTAATTTTGTTATGCTAAAAAACCGCAACAGTTATTATCAAAAATGAATGCATTTCAAATCCTCTACTTTTATGACCCTATCAACCGGCTTTGATCTCTTCTCATGTTGAGCAAATTCATCTGCTACAAACGATTTTTTGTTCCTCTAAAATGTTAGCGCTTAGAATGGCAACTCCCAGTGTTCAATCACATATATAGTTCTTGATTAGGGGTGAGTTATTATGTCTAATAAAAATTTCAGAACGTCTCAAATCTGCATAAAACGGCAGAAGGAATATTTTAAAAACAGACAATTTAAACAGAAATAAATCACTTTTTAAAGATAACGCTTAAAATATATTAGTGATTTCACATTTTTTCTCATGCGCATTCTGACATGAGAAACATAAATTAATGCTTTCTCTAGTTTCCATTTGTTTTGGTTTTTCTTGCCAGAACTGCCTTGAATTGCCTTGTCAAAGATAATTTCCAAGTCAGAATTGTCACAAAAGACCAGCGGTCAACAAATGCAGCAAAGAACAACATCAAATTGAAATAGAATTTTCTTATTTGCTGCACCAAAAAATTAACGCGTGGTGCCAAATTTTAGCGCTCAAATTTTAAGAAATTGTCAAATGATCAAAATTTTTTCTATGAAATTTAAACTGCTTACAATCGACATATGCCAAAACTTTTTTGGAACAGTTTTCAAAATTTTTCAGTTCATGCCAAAAAATGGGTGAAAAGAATACAAATTTTTACTGAACTCAATTTAGCCTCTAAATTCACCAGTTTTACGATTTCCCTTAATCAAATCATCAACAGACAATTTTGTTTGCCTTTGTGTGTTTTCAATAAAACATTTTGTGCAGAATTTTGACAGTCTCGTTTTATATACAGAGCTCATAAGTAGACAAAATTGATTGAAGCATGATTTTTTGAGAAATTTTTGCGACAAACTATTTTAAGCAATCCAACAGCCGGAACAAAATCTTTTTTAAAAATAGAATTGGATGTAAGTCGAGTTGTTTTGTAAAACATATGACCGATAAAAATGCCTCTCGTTTTGTATTGTAAAAGACAAATTAAACACTCTGGTCTTTAGGTCTTTTGATTCTTTTGACAGCCATTTCTCAAAAAAAAATTGTTGATCCCAGTTTATTCTCGTCTCTGTAGTTATCCCGGTCATTTTCCGATATTATTATTTTTGCTAAAGCGGGTTGCTTTTTTATGTAGTCATGCAAGGATCATATGAGATTCCAGGTCTATACCTCGACCACCTATGAAAAGCCTTTAAAAGTCTAGTGGGCGGAGGGGGTTATATTGACTAAAATTACAATATCGAGGTTACTAGTTAAAGTCGAGCTTCAGTCTTTTCATTGGTTGACCTAAAGTCTTTTCATAACCGAGAAAGTCTAGTTACGGTCTTTTCATAGGTCCATTGTTAGTCTTTTCATAAACAACAAATTCGATGATTCGTGTCATTTAGCAGTTATACAATGTAATTATCATAAACAAACTCTGAATTAATTGTAAGATATATATCTAACAATTCATTCAGAGTTTTTTCTTGATCATTGTATTGTACTACTGCCAAATAATAAAAATCATATATGACGTAGTATGACTCTAAAAACAAAGTATGATGATAATGTAGGAAATCATATCTTCCTAAGTCAATATCCGATCGAATATTGTATTCCCCGGGCAGAGGAATTTTGCCAATTATGTAAGATCAACGGTAACTAGCGTTGACAAATCGGAAAAATGACAGCAATATTCATACATAATTTTGCGTTGAATGCGTTGCATTTAGTCAATATTCGATCGAATATTGTATTCCCCGGGCCGAGGAATTTTGCCAAAATTATGTAAGATCAGCGGTAACTAACGTTGACAAGTTGGGAAATTCACCGCAGGTTTCTTACATAATTTTGCGTTGAATGCGTTAAAATTAACGTATATCGTACATATTTTGCGTTGAGTTTGGCGTAGATCTTACGTATTTTGCGTTGGATTTAGCGTAGATCTTACATATTTTGCGTTGAATTTAGCGTAGATCTTACATATTTTGCGTTGAATTTAAGGTTGATCTTACAAATTTCGCTTTGAATTTAGCGTTGATTTTACAAAAAGTGAACGCGTAGAGCTTCGGGTATCGGACTCCAAACACTGACCTACTGCTTAATTGTCTCCTCTTTTACCACTCTGCCACAGAAGCTTTCTTTCCTTAGGAACCGCACTCTTAACAAACCAGACTGTTTCGCATCACGTTTCACATGATTTTGGCGTTTCTAAGCGTAGACCTTACATATTTTTGCGTTGAATTCAGTTTAAATCTTATTCGATTTTTGTTCATTTTTTGCTCTACATTTCTCTCTTTTCAACTTTTTTCAGTTTCTCTTGCAAACAACCAGTTTCTGTTTTTTTTTGTTGAAAAATCGCAAAAAAAATGTGCCGGCCTACCTCATTTCATTTAGGGTCTACGCTGAATTCAACGCAAAATATGTAAGATCTGCGCTAAATTCAACGCAAAATATTTAAGTTTGGCGTTGAATACGTTGAATTTATGTAAGGTCTACGCTCTACGCTGAAGTGTTGATCTTACATAAATTCAACGCATTCAACGACAATCTTACATAATTTTGCGTTTTTAGCGTTGACAACTCGGCCCGGGTCGTGCGGACTGAAACTTATTAGCAGTCTACGTACCTATTGAAGCTACTACACTGTCAGGTCTACAATTGAGCAGAAAGTCGTCCTCCACTTGATCACCGAATGCCAGATAGCCAATACTTCCGACGAAAAAATATAACCCGAATGCCACTAAAAACACAGCCCAGATCACTTTGTACCAATGGCGTAATAACTTGTTCTCGCACACTGAAGCGTAAGTTATTACTTGAATCTCGTGCGCACTTAATCCAAACACTAAAATTGGTACTGCTCCCGCGAAATCTAGGAATGTTGATTTCCCTTCGCTGATGTCCGTTTCTGGCTAAAACGTCAAAATTGAGTAAGTTTTGTTTGCTTTCCTGTCCTAGTTCAGAAATTGTTGTTTGTCATTCTACAAAAATCGTCAATATGTTCGCATTTAGTTAGACAAAAAGTCAAAACTCTGTGGGTTTTTCCTTTGGCATCATCGGTTTGTTCGGTTTGTAAAAGTAAGAAAATCTTCGGTACGGTCAATTTCAAACCAATGGAAGCCATGAGAAAATGAAGTTTGTACTTGATTTCTCATGACACATCAAGACTCAGTGACTGCGATTCAATGAACCCAATTACCATTAACTCGAAAACGAACAAGATTTTATATTTGTGCAGCTGTATTTATAAATGAGCTAAAAAAGAAAGGCAGTCATTTTCCGTTGTTTTTCTGACAAAAGTTGTCTTTAAGAGGTAAGTTTGAAACTCTTGCTATTAGAAAATTATCGTAAAATTTCAATACATTATAGACAACAAAAATCAAATTTTGCATGACAAAAATTAACATTTTTTTCCATTTAAACCGAACTTATCGAGTACAAGAAAATAAACATATCAAGGAATGCTTACGTTTGAAACAGATCATGCCGAACGAACTATACATGCCGACGGTTTTCTACGTGAGGAGCCAGCCATACCGAAAAATTATTGCGTCGTTTTTGTTCCATCCTCTTGAATAGTGTATTTTGTCCCGACCATCTTTCCCTCCTTACAAAATTATAGCCCCCTATGGTATGATTAGGGTAATAGGGGTCTTTACATAATTTTACTGAAGATTTCATGGGACAGTTTTGTTGTTCTGATGTAGCTTGTAAATTTTGGAGTGTATTTCTAAAAAATCATATTGTTGTAACTTCTGAAAGGAGATTTATAGATCATTTTTTGGCGCTATTAGTTTTATAAACAAGAATCCAATGGATATACGTTCACAATGAAATTATTAGTTGTTTTATGGTTGCAGAACGTTTTCCTTCATTCCCCATCAGCCAATTTTTTTAAAAAATTTACGTTCAATTGAGCTCAATATATATTTTTTATTATATACTTTTGTCGATCTGCAGGCCAAGGGTGGATAACAACAGTTCGTGACGTTTCAAACAGAAATCGGCAAAATATCAGCAAAAAATCGATAAACATTTTGTTTTTTTAGAAAAAAAATAAGAATAAATTCAACAAAATATGCTTTTTTCTAATTTAGTATTAAAATTCAGAAAATTTTCATGTCATAAAAGAAATTATTTTGACATTTTCATCCTTATTCAGAAAGAGCAGCCAGTATCATCTCTAGCAGCTTTGTTTTTGTCTTTGAAAAATTTTGCGGCTCTCTATAAGCTGTGCTCATAATTGGAGTTATCCAATTTCTTAAAGAAAAAAAACAAAAACCCAGTGCAGATCTGGTAGGAAAAAATAATAAAATTCTAAAAATGTTCTTATGATTTTTTCTCGAGAAAAATTTAAAAATTTTTAATTTGGGCTGTTTCTTATGTTGAATTCGTACTATTGTAAAACTGCATGATGTCTGGTCTGCTACTTGATCGGTTTTTGCCAACTCAATTAAAATTTGTGTTTTCAAAAATATCAACTTGCTCGTTCTTGCTGTGTTCTAGATATATCACTATTGGTCACTTGCTGAAATAATTTGGTTCAACAAACTTCTTTTTCAACGGTCAAAAAAAGCAAACGTGGCGTGAACTAATCATTCTAATAGACGCACATAGGATTAATCAAAATTTTTAAGATAAAGACAAGCCTGTTGCTTTTCACAAACCGATTTCGCCCATTGGGATCATCAAGGCAGTTTAGTTGATCCACTGACACCAGCAAAAACAGCATTTGGCTTGTTCTTACTATTATTTGAATACTTTTGATGTTTTAAAAATTTCTTGTTTTTCATGACGAGTTCAATGGTCTGAAATTATAGCAAATTTTTCTACTTTGAATAACTTTAATCCATGGTGTTTTTTACACGCAGAAAAAGTTCATTGATCTTTTAAAATCGTGCATATTTCTCAAGACTCTAATTGGTACAAAATTCATTACACAATTTATTATGCAGCCAAACTCGAGGCAAGTAAATACAGTTTTCGCAAAATTGAAGACCAAAAAAAACATCTTGTTAATTTGTTCCAATTGAGCGATGATTGGTTGAGGACGGTTTTTTAATTCCTTAGCCAAGGGGGCGTGTTAATGGGTGGATTCAAATAATCACGATTGCTAACATGAAGATTTGAAGTTAGTTATCGTGTCTTCCTACATACCTTGTTAGAGTTTTTCTCGCCTATGTAAATGAAAACTGACAAAATGACGATTGAGGTAGAACTGATACAGGTAAGAATTCCAGGTATCTGCAGCATGTTGATTTTCCTAGGAATTAAGAAAGGTAGAGCCAGAGTAATGCATGCCAGTATGCTTAGGAAGCGATACAGATCATAATTTTCGTCAAATAAATCTCAGCCAATCCAAAGTTCGAACAAAGTTTGAAAATGGTCTGCAAAAAACGTTATTTGTACCAGCATTGAAACGTAACACTGTACCACGTTGCCTCCCATGTAAATATTTGATAACATTTTTGAATTTAGAATTTTTTCACACATCTCGTAAGCAAACCGACAATTTGCTTCATCCGCTAATTTTGCTGAAACAATCAGTAAAAGGAAAACTGTTGTACTACTTGTATGTGGAATTTCTGGCAATGTGTAGACAGAAATGTGTATACAGCAAACTTTACATCAAAATATGCATTTTTATTTTTAAAAAATAACAAAATTTTAATCTTTCTGTTCGCCCTATAAAAACTTTTTTGGTTTGAAATACCCTCCCATTTCTCAGTCAAGTACACATACATACATACCTAATACAGCCATGCTGGTCCCATTTGCAATTGCTACAAAAGTGAGTAGAATAAGAGATGGCAGTACTCCTCCACTGATTTTGACAACATATGGCAGAGAGAGAATAGATGCTCCGAACATCGTGTTCAACACAATCAGGCCTCCGCCCACATACGAGAGATCTAAAGACGCGCCATAAACGAAAATGTTTTATGCAGATATATAGATTCTTTTGCATTTGAGAAAGATAACAATAATTTAATTACCCTCAGTTTTCGCTGTTTTCAAGAGCAGAATCATTCATAACATTAGAACAGTTTTAATCTATTTTATTTTAACTGCCTACTTAAATATAAGTTCACTATAAACAAATATCTTAATTAAAAATATAGGCTGAGTTAAAAGTAAAATTAAGGAATAGATGATTACTTCTGGCGAAGTTAGGCAGATTTAATGAGACGAAATTTAGTCTTTCATGTTATCTGTTGAGGCAATTTTTCGTGATGACTTTCGTTCGCAAGCCATGCAGAAAATACATATAGCTCTGCTGACCTGCCGTGGAACAATTTTGTGTTTAAATGAAATTCAAGCGATGCATTTAATTTATTTTTGATTCTCAAAATTTGTTTGTTTTCATTAGCACCAATGCTTCAACCATAAATCTTGAATTCTTAACACTTTTAACACAAAAAGTGGGTTTTTGATTACATGGACGAGCGTCATAATAAAGTCTGCCTATATGAACGAGCTTCCTAGTCAAAGTCTGCCTAATTTCTGATCATTAACGAGCTAAAGTCTGATCATTAACGAGCTGAAGTCTGATCATTAACGAGCTAAAGTCTGATCATTAACGAGCTAAAGTCTGATCATTAACGAGCTAAAGTCTGATCATTAACGAGCTAAATTCTGACCATTAACGAGCTGAAATCTGATCATTAACGAGCCAAATTCTGACCATTAACAAGCTAAATTCTGACCATTAACGAACTAAATTCTGATCATTAACGAGCTAAATTCTGACCATTAACGAGCTAAATTCTGACCATTAAGAAGCTAAATTCTGACCATTAACGAGTTAAATTCTGATCACTAAAGAGCTAAATTTTGACCATTAACGAGCAAAATCTGATCAAAAACGAGCTAAAGTCTGATCATTAACGAGCTTAATTCTGATCATTAACGAGCTAAATTCTGATCATTAACGAGCTAAATTCCGATCATTAACGAGCTAATGTCTGATCATTAACGAGCTAAAGTCTGATCATTAACGAGCTAATGTCTGATCATTAACGAGCTAAATTCTGATCATTAACGAGCTAAATTTCGATCATTAACAAGCTAAATTCTGCTCATTAACGAGCTCAATTCTGACCATTAACGAGCTAAAATCTGATCATTAACAAGCCAAATTCTGACCAATAACGAGATAAATTCTGACCAATAACGAGCTCAATTCTGATCATTAACGAGCTAAACTCTGACCATTAACGAGCTAAATTCGGATCATTAACGAACTAAAGTCTGATCATTAACGAGCTAAATTTCGATCATTAACAAGCTAAAGTCTGATCATTAACGAGCTAAATTCTGATCATTAACGAGCTAAATTCCGATCATTAACGAGCTAAAGTCTGATCATTAACGAGCTAATGTCTGATCATTAACGAGATAAATTCTGATCATTAACGAGCTAAATTTCGATCATTAACAAGCTAAACTCTGCTCATTAACGAGCTCAATTCTGACCATTAACGAGCTAAAATCTGATCATTAACAAGCCAAATTCTGACCAATAACGAGATAAATTCTGACCAATAACGAGCTCAATTCTGATCATTAACGAGCTAAACTCTGACCATTAACAAGCTAAATTCGGATCCTTAACGAACTAAAGTCTGATCATTAACGAGCTAAATTTCGATCGTTAACAAGCTAAAGTCTGATCATTAACAAGCTAAATTCTGATCATTAACGAGCTAAATTCCGATCATTAACGAGCTAAAGTCTGATCATTAACGAGCTAAAATCTGATCAAAAACGAGCTAAAGTCTGATCATTAACGAGCTTAATTCTGATCATTAACGAGCTAAATTCTGATCATTAACGAGCTAAATTCCCATCATTAACGAGCTAAAGTCTGATCATTAACGAGCTAAAGTCTGATCATTAACGAGCTAATGTGTGATCATTAACGAGCTAAATTCTGATCATTAACGAGCTAAATTTCGATCATTAACAAGCTAAATTCTGCTCAATAACGAGCTCAATTCTGACCATTAACGAGCTAAAATCTGATCATTAACAAGCCAAATTCTGACCAATAACGAGATAAATTCTGACCAATAACGAGCTCAATTCTGATCATTAACGAGCTAAACTCTGACCATTAACGAGCTAAATTCGGATCATTAACGAACTAAAGTCTGATCATTAACGAGCTAAATCTCGATCATTAACAAGCAAAAGTCTGATCATTAACGAGCTAAATTCTGATCATTAACGAGCTAAATTCCGATCATTAACGAGCTAAAGTCTGATCATTAACGAGCTAAAGTCTGATCAAAAACGAGCTAAAGTCTGATCATTAACGAGCTTAATTCTGACCATTAACGAGCTAAATTCTGATCATTAACGAGCTAAAGTCTGATCATTAACGAGCTAACTTCTGACCACTAACGAGCTAAATTCTAATCATTAACAATTTAAATTTTGACCATTAAGGAGCTAAATTCTGACCATTAACGAGTTAAATTCTGATCATTAAAGAGCTAAATTTTGACCATTAACGAGCAAAATCTGATCAAAAACGAGCTAAAGTCTGATCATTAACGAGCTTAATTCTGATCATTAACGAGCTAAATTCTGATCATTAACGAGCTAAATTCCGATCATTAACGAGCTAATGTTTAATCATTAACGAGCTAAAGTCTGATCATTAACGAGCTAATGTCTGATCATTAACGAGCTAAATTCTGATCATTAACGAGCAAAATTTCGATCATTAACAAGCTAAATTCTGCTCATTAACGAGCTCAATTCTGACCATTAACGAGCTAAAATCTGATCATTAACAAGCCAAATTCTGACCAATAACGAGATAAATTCTGACCAATAACGAGCTCAATTCTGATCATTAACGAGCTAAACTCTGACCATTAACGAGCTAAATTCGGATCATTAAAGAACTAAAGTCTGATCATTAACGAGCTAAATTTCGATCTTTAACAAGCTAAAGTCTGATCATTAACGAGCTAAATTCTGATCATTAACAATCTAAATTCCGATCATTAACGAGCTAAAGTCTGATAATTAACGAGCTAAAATCTGATCAAAAACGAGCTAAAGTCTGATCATTAACGAGCTTAATTCTGATCATTAACGAGCTAAATTCTGATCATTAACGAGCTAAATTCCGATCATTAACGAGCTACAGTCTGATCATTAACGAGCTAAAGTCTGATCATTAACGAGCTAATGTCTGATCATTAACGAGATAAATTCTGATCATTAACGAGCTAAATTTCGATCATTAACAAGCTAAACTCTGCTCATTAACGAGCTCAATTCTGACCATTAACGAGCTAAAATCTGATCATTAACAAGCCAAATTCTGACCAATAACGAGAGAAATTCTGACCAATAACGAGCTCAATTCTGATCATTAACGAGCTAAACTCTGACCATTAACGAGCTAAATTCGGATCATTAACGAACTAAAGTCTGATCATTAACGAGCTAAATTTCGATCATTAACAAGCTAAAGTCTGATCATTAACGAGCTAAATTCTGATCATTAACGAGCTAAATTCCGATCATTAACGAGCTAAAGTCTGATCATTAACGAGCTAAAATCTGATCAAAAACGAGCTAAAGTCTGATCATTAACGAGCTTAATTCTGATCATTAACGAGCTAAATTCTGATCATTAACGAGCTAAATTCCGATCATTAACGAGCTAAAGTCTGATCATTAACGAGCTAAAGTCTGATCATTAACGAGCTAATGTCTGATCATTAACGAGCTAAATTCTGATCATTAACGAGCTAAATTTCGATCATTAACAAGCTAAATTCTGCTCAATAACGAGCTCAATTCTGACCATTAACGAGCTAAAATCTGATCATTAACAAGCCAAATTCTGACCAATAACGAGATAAATTCTGACCAATAACGAGCTCAATTCTGATCATTAACGAGCTAAACTCTGACCATTAACGAGCTAATTTTGGATCATTAACGAACTAAAGTCTGATCATTAACAAGCTAACTTCTGACCATTAACAAGCTAAAGTCTGATCATTAACGAGCTAACTTCTTACCATTAATGAGCTAATTTCTGACCATTAACGAGCTAAATTCTGACCATTAAGGAACTAAATTCTGACCATTAACAAGCTAAATTCTGATCATTAACGAGCTGAATTCTGACCATTAATGAGCTAAATTCTGATCATAAACGAGCTAAAGTCTGATCATTAACGAGCTTAATTCTGATCATTAACGAGCTAAATTCTGATCATTAACGAGCAAAAGTATGAAATAGGTTAAATACTGTCGGAAAAATCTACAGTTGAACTAACGAACAACTTTTTGAGTTTTTCCAGTGTGTTTTGGGTGTGTTCCCCTCCTCCTTCTCTCAACCGGGCTGGGGACCGGCTACGGCGGAGTTACAAACAAACAACTATAGGAGATTTTGAGAAGAGCGTTAGGTAAAACACCAAGCTCAAACTCTATTTCCAATTGAAACAAAGCATGCAACGCTATGTACTAACGCTATGCAAAACTGAACGCAAATAAACAGCAAATTCAAAAATTGTGTTCACAATTAAAAGCATGAAATCATTTTCGGCACACAAAATCTGCGGTTAAAAAAATTCAGGAGTTGGAGTTTTATTGCTAAATACGAAATTTTGGACTTTTATTGCTGAGTTCTATTGCTGACCTGCCGTGAAACAATTTTGTGCTTATATGAAATTCAAGCGATCCATTTATTTTATTTTTGATTCTCAAAATTCGTTTTTTTTTCATTAGCACCAATGCTTCAACCATAAATCTTGAATTCTTAACACATTTGACTAACTTTGAGATATATGCCATTAACTATGTGTCCTAGTTGATTCTTATATTGTGTGCACGTGTTTAGGCTTAGTTTCAAGAACGTTCAAAACACCAACAACATGTGAATGATTTCCCAGGTCGAGGTGTGCGTTAATAATCAGACAATTAAAAACGAACGGGGAGGGGGGGGGAGTAAAGTGCGTTTTTGATTACATGGACGAGCGTCATAATAAAGTCTGCCTACATGAACGAGCTCCCTGGTCAAAGTATGCCTAATTTCTGATCATTAACGAGCTAAAGTCTGATCATTAACGAGCTAAAGTCTGATCATTAACGAGCTGAAGTCTGATCATTATCGAGCTAAAGTCTGATCAGTAGCGAGCTGAAGTCTGGTCATTAACGAGCTAAAGTCTGATCATTAACGAGCTAAAGTCTGATCATTAACGAGCTAACTTCTGACCATTAATGAACTAATTTCTGACCATTAACGAGCTAAATTCTGACCATTAAGGAACTAAATTTTGACCATTAACAAGCTAAATTCCGATCATTAACGAGCTGATTTCTGACCTTTAATGGGCTAAATTCTGATCATAAACGAGCTTAATTCTGATCATTAACCAGCTAAATTCTGATCATTAACGAGCAAAAGTATGAAACAGGTTAAATGCTGTCGGAAAAATCTACAGTTGAACTAACGAACAACTTTTAGAGTTTTTCCAGTATGTTTTGTGTGTGTTCCCCTCCTCCTTCTCTCAACCGGGCTGGGGACCGGGTACGGCGGAGTTTCAAACAAACAACTATAGGAGATTTTGAGAAGAGCGTTAGGTAAAACACCAAGCTCAAACTCTATTTCCAATTGAAACAAAGCATGCAACGCTATGTACGAACGCTATGCAAAACTGAACGCAAATAAACAGCAAATTCAAAAATTGTGTTCACAATTAAAAGCATGAAATCATTTTCAGCACACAAAATCTGCGGTTAAAAAAATTCAGGAGTTGGAGTTTTATTGCTAAATACGAAATTTTGGAGTTTTATTGCTGAGTTCTATTGCTGATCTGCCGTGAAACAATTTTGTGTTTATATGAAATTCAAGCGATCCATTTATTTTAATTTTGATTCTCAAAATTCGTTTTTTTTATTAGCACCAATGCTTCAACCATAAATCTTGAATTCTTAACACAATTGACTAACTTTGAGATATATGCCATTAACTATGTGTCCTAGTTGATTCTTATATTGTGTGCATGTGATTAAGCTTAGTTTCAAGAACGTTCAAAACACCAACAACATGTGAATGACACCCCAGGTCGAGGTGTGCGTTAATAATCAGACAATTAAAAACGCACGGGGAGGGGGGGAAAGTGCGTTTTTGATTACATGGACGAGCGTCATAATAAAGTCTGCCTACATGAACCAGCTTCCTAGTCAAAGTCTGCCTAATTTCTGATCATTAACGAGCTAAAGTCTGATCATTAACGAGCTAAAGTCTGATCATTAACGAGCTGAAGTCTGATCATTATCGAGCTAAAGTCTGATCAGTAGCGAGCTGAAGTCTGGTCATTAATGAGCTAAAGTCTGATCATTAACGAGCTAAAGTCTGATCATTAACGAGCTAAATTCTGATCACTAACGAGCTAAATTCTGACCTTTAACGAGCTAAAATCTGATCATTAACGAGCCGAATTCTGACCATTAACGAACTAAATTCTGACCTTGACCATTAACGAGCTAAATTCTGATCATTAAATAGCTAAATTCTGACCATTAACAAGCTAAACTCTGACCATTAACGAGCTAAGTTCTGATCATTAACGAGCTTACGTCTGATTGTTAACGAGCTGAATTCTGACCATTAACGACCTAAATTCTGACCATTAAGGAGCTAAATTCTGACCATTAACGAGCTAAATTCTGACCATTAACAAGCTAAATTCTGACCATTAACGAGCTAAATTCTGATCATTAACGAGCTAAATTCTTACCATTAACGAGCTAAAGTCTGATCATTAACGAGCTAAATTCTTACCATTAACGAGCTAAAGTCTGATCATTAACGAGCTAAATTTTGATCATTAACGAGCTAAAGTCTCCATATTAACGAGCTAAATTTTGATCATAAACGAGCTAAATTCTGATTATAAACGAGCTAAAATCTGATCATTAACGAGCTAAATTCTGACCATTAACGAGCTAAAATCTGATCATTAACCCTCTAAATTCTGACCATTAACGAGATAAAATCTGATCATTAACGAGCTAAATTCTGATCCTAAACGGGCTAAAGTCTGATCATTAACAAGCTAAATTCTGATCATTAACGAGCTAAATTCTGATTATTAACGAGCAAAAGTTTGAAATAGGTTAAATAATGTCGGAAAAAATCTACAGTTGAACTAACGAACACATTTTTGAGATTTTCCCCTCCTCCTTCTCTCAACCGGGCTGGGGAACGGCTACGGCGGAGTTACAAACAAACAACTAAAGGAGATTTTGAGAAGAGCGTTAGATAAAATACCAAGCTCAAACTCTATTTTCAATTGAAACAAAGCATGCAACGCTATGTACGAACGCTTTGCAAAACTGAACACAAATAAACACCAAATTCAAAAAATGTGTTTAAAATTAAAAGCATGAAATCATTTTAAGCACACAAGATCTGCGGTTAGAAAAATTCAGGAGTTGGAGTTTTATTGCTAAATACGAAATTCACTTTAGTCCATGATTTTTCTTTCAAGTTGATCCGAATGTAAATTCCAGCAATGCGGTAGAAATTTTTCAAAATTCTACAAAAATCACAGCCTACATATATACATTTAAATTTCGTTTGATAATTACTCTTGTGAAATACAATTACGTTCCTGACTCTCAGCTGGTTATTGATGGTAACAGCAGCAAAGCTGAAGAGTAATTAACGCAAGCAGAAATAAGAAATGTCTTTATTTTTTAGTATATGTAACGACAGCAAAAACTGTATCTCAAAACTGGTTTCATGGCCAAAAACTGTCTCTTTCTTCTCATTTGAGTGTTTTGTTTTTTGAGTTTGTTCTTATAAACATTCATTTTTGCGCTCTGCAAATGAGATTGCTTTGAATATCGATTCTCGACATTGAACATATAAAGCTTGGTTGTGGAGTCGTTGGACAATATCTGATGGTCCTTCACTTAGTCTGATAGGTTACGATAGCTACTAACGTTGTTGTCAATTCTGACAGAGATGTTTTTGGATAGATGGATAGCTTTTTGAAGATCACAAATTGGTCTTTTTTAAAATCGCAAGAGAAAATACAGAGGAAAATAATGGATCTGTGGTCACAACTTTCTCCATCATTTTCCTTCCACTTTTTTGGCTATAATAATTTCTTTGCTGAAGAAGTACAGTGTCGAGTTTATTAAATGATCACCAAATTCAACTTCCACTGGCAACCATGCGCACTTCTTTTTATAGAATATAATGCAAACTGTCCGTAGACTTCAATCGGACTGACTTTGTTTCCTTCTAATCTTCCATTGAGGAATATTATCTAAACCTTAAAAAGGTTTTTTAAATGTTTTTTATCACTTATAGCTACATACTTAATATAATTTTGTTGTTTGAGTTTGCAGTTAAATTATAGGTAACGTACTCTAGGTAAATTGCACGCATCAGTTTTTTGCAGGTAATTTTGCAGGTAATGTTACCTGCAATTTTGCTTACCTGCGAACGTTGCAGGTAAAATTACCTAGACATTTTTTAGAGTGTATATATTAATTATTAATAAGTGTAATCTGAAAAATCTCATGTAATCCAGAGATCCCTTATAGCACTTAGTGCGCGCAATCAAAAACTGGAACGTTACGATAACTCAATTAAGAATGAAAAATAGTTTAAAAATATTTATATGACAAATGAAATTAAACCTAATTTTAGATTATCGTAACTTTTTTATTGAGACAGTAATTTCCAGAGCGCAATCGGCAAATATGAAACCAAAATGAGTCAAACATTGGGTTATCAGACCCACTTGGGTTGCGTAATGGAGGTGCAATGATAACTTTGGGGGTGTCCTGACTGACAATATTTGATATAATGTATCACTTTTATAAAAGCAGACGTTATTGTACGTATTCAGTTTCTCTGTTCTTCAGTAAAAAAATATTTTTGAAAAGAATTCAACTCAACAACAATTACCAAAACTTAGCATGGTCTTTCAAGTTCTCCAAGTTAAATTGGGAAGTTCTCTCGGTCCACTCTTTTCCAGTTAACTATTTGTTAGGGGATTGATCGTTTTCTCTGTTGGACACTTCGGCTCTGGGCAAATCTTTGGCTCTGAGAAAAATCTGAAAGGGGTCTAAGCACGCCGTACATACTTTGAAAAGGTTTCTCTTCAAACTATCCACATCATAAAAGGAAACTATCCATACTTTAAAAAATGCTATGATCAGACTTCAGACTGTGAATTGGGTACTGATCAGACTTTACAGACCGTAGGCAGTCCTGCCTGACTTTGAAGAACGGTTCCGGTTTACCTCACGTGCGCAATTTACTTCGGTCTGATCAGAGCTTTTTTCTTTAGATTATTACAATATGTTTTATTTTTTTTTCATTTGGTCATTGGGTTTTTAATTGCGAATTCAGTTGTCAAGCAAGTGAGGTTGAGACTGAAGCAAAAATATTGATTCTGCATACGCGATTCATTAGATCATTTGGCAGCGTCAGCGAGTGAACTTCGCATCTTTAAAGGTTGGTCTAAGTTTGTATTGAAAGCAATTTGTGTTGTAGGAATGAAGAATGATTTGCAAAAAATTAGTAATAAAATATTTAGGATCAACACTAACCAACGAGGCCTGATTAATCTAAATTTGATGAAATTCATTGTCCTTTTTGATAGTCGCAGATTAAAAAAAAATATTGAATATCAAATTTGAACTGGTTGCATTTAGTTAACCGAGCGACTCGAAGTTGAAAATTTTACACGCTATTTTTCTTTTTTATATATAATCAGAAAAATGTTATCTTTATTTGTCTTGTCTTGTCTGAATATGATCTTATTGATAATTGGGTAATTTACGTTTCATTTAGAAAATCTTGCAAAAATTCATTTAGTAAAACTTGCAGACAAAATTCCTTTCATCTGTGTATTAGATGAAAGCAAATAGTCAAAATACTCGAGGTATTTTTGTGTAAAACGCATTTTAATATTTAACGGACATTGTTTTTGTAAATTTTCAGTTTGCTCAGTCTTATAAGATCTGATGAGATGCTAAACGATCTTCTACTAAATGCTCAGATGTTGTAAGTTATGAGTTATTGGGGTGATAATTTTATAGATCTAATAAGTTTGCATTTGTCTAGGGTAATTTTCAATTAACTTCAAAGTTAATTAAGTTAATGACCAGGGTATTTTTCAATTAACGTCGAGGTTTCTAATCATAAACGACGATCTAGATTTCTAAAATTTCGAACAGGTGTTTCGGTTTTCGCTAAATTAAAGAGCCTGTATCTTTAATTTGCAAAATCTAAACTTCATTCACATTTATTTATTGACGAAAATACCGAAGTTCTCCAATCCGTAAACAAGACCGACGACAGATATAGTTTTTTAGCCAATTTTTTTGCTTTCTTTTGAAAAAAACTTACCGACATTAGCACCCATTTGAAATTGCGTATACGCTAGCTCACTGATAGAAAGGTAACAGGTTAATAGAGCAGTTATGATAATTATGAATGAATAGATTGATTAAGTTGTTTGATGAGAAAGAATAAAGGCTTAAACGCCCAAATGAAACAAGACTGTTGTCAAAAGTTAAACTCCATGCAGTATATGCGAAAATAAATCACCTGAAGCAGTCGCCTTTAGATCAAAGAATACCTTTCACTTTGTTGATTTAATAGACTAGTTTATTGAATTTAAACGTTTAAAGGTTCAACTGTTCATAGGTACATATAGAAAGTGAACCCAGGAATAGTTTATTTACCCTGAATTAAAGATCAGCTTTTAAAAATTGTAGTTAACGAATATAAGTTGAAGAATCGATAGGTATGAAAATATATGGATGTATTAATGTTATGATATTTTAAAAAATATACCTTTTAAGAATGCTAATGAGCTAGATGTGTTGCGGAGACATCTTCACTTTAATTTCGGTCATCTTAATGATTTATCGGAACAAAAGAACGTTAATAAGCATAAGACAAAGTATCCACAACCTGCTAACTTTATATCCATTTAGTTTGCTTTGCGTTTGTAAAAATTACCCTTCCAAATAAAATATCGTAAATTGTCGAAATTGAACAGAAATAAACACAAGAATGAAAATCAAAAGCAACAAAATTCCCAAAATTAATTCACTATCTAATTTTGACGCAATTATTGATTTTTTTCCCGAACTTCTGGGAAGATTACCCTCGTAACAGACTATTCTCTGTGTACTTCGTTTTTAGGTGGTGCGTCCTTGAAGTAAAAAATTTTCTTCTGCTTGACCTTTTGCAGTTGTTTGAACTTTACAATTAAACACAGCCCAGGCAGTCCAAAAGTTTCAACATTAAAAAAAAATCCTGCGATATTTGCAATGTCGCTGAAAACAATAATCAAAGAGCCAGGAAAGATAACAATGATTGTGGTCATACAGTTGTTTGTGCCTTCTGATCAATTATGTCTTTTCGCCTTTATCGAACGTGAGTTTTCTGACTTGCGGTAGATATTTTTAATTTAATACCTTTTTACGAACAACGTTTCCACGAAAGAAGCCATAATTGAGACCACACCTGCTATTCTTACCAAAAATACGCACAAAATAAACTTTTTGATGTTTTCAAGTCTTATGCACTGTAGGCACCTGCACCCAGGACCAAGTTAATTTAAGCACTGGGTAGGCCTTTTTGCTAGACTATTATAGGTACTCAATATGAATTATCAATTTGTGATGTTTTTAGGGAGTCGTGTACAAGCCATGGAAAAACTTTGAAGTATAAACTTAGATGAATTGTTTCAGAATCAGTGAAATTTGCAAATTTTGTTACTATTTTTACAATCAATATTGTTTAAAACATAATGCTCTATTGTTATTGATTGATGATTTACAATTAGTCGAAATTTTAGAGAAAACAGTTAAACTTGCTTTGTCCTCTAGCTCTGGATTAATACAATACAGACTAACAAAGGTGAAGATAAAATAAAATCTTGAGAAACAAATGCTTTTTATACTTTTTGAGAGAATGTATATTAGAGTTGTTCTTATGGCAGTTGATGTTTTGCAGATGGGCAGGATCCGGGAAAACTCCTTTAGTTGTTGACCCATTTAGGAACCAACAGTCGACGGAACCTCCACTTCGTTGGGAGAGGTGGAGCACCCAAGTAAAGCTGGCCATTCTTGCCAAGGAAGTAATAACCCTGGACACTCTACTCCATAAAAAACCCGAAAATGCAACCTTTCCAGCGGAGCCCATTTAAAACAACCCATTGATGAAGCCACTCAGACCACAGAATGAGAAAGCAAAACAAGGAATGCTCAATTTAAATTGAGCTGGGAACTCTTATGTAAAAAAAATAATCGAAGCCACAAAACTCTGTTGCAATCGACCCTGGGATCTTTACGATCGAAAATGCCTCTCTTTACTATATTGAGCATCCGATCTGAGGTGAGATGAATTGTATACAGAAAAAACCTCACGCAGTCATCAACGAAATAACAACAATAGAATTGTGGAAGCCACTGGAGCTGTCGTTCATTAGCCCTCGAAACTTTATGTTCGACAGATATCTCTTCTTCTCAAGAAAACAAAAAGGAGAGACTGTTGAACAACATTACAGCATACTAAAGGTTGAAAACTGCAATTTCAAAAAATCTGAAGAATTAGTAATAAGAGACGTACTCATAACTAATATGTCAGATACAGACATCCAGCGAGATTTGCTCAACGAAAGTGACGACCCAACTACAACTCTACAAACAGCCATAAAAGTGGAGATGGGACAGCAGAATCAATTGGAAATAAAAACCGTCACGCAACTCGCCAACAACAATGTACAAAATAGTAGTAGTTTATGGCTGTTTACTCTACAAACAGCCATAAACGTGGTGAAGATGGGACAGCAGAATCAATTGGAAATATATAACGTCACGCAACTCACCATCAACGAGATACAAAATAATATCAGTTTGACCCAGTCAAAACAATCAGTATTAAAATAGTGGAAATCAGTCAAACCAGTGTTGGAGTTGCGGTCAAGCATGGCATTAAAAATCACAAACAAAATTGGATTGCATTAGGAAAAAAATGCAATAATTGCGGAATCAAGAGTCGCTTCGCAAAAATATGCCGAAAACCACAAATGAAAAATTAATCAAATTGAAGTATCAAAAAATATGCTAAAACAGAAGACGAGAGGATAAATAGGTTGGAAAACATCAATAATACGTACAAATCCGACTACAGCTCATCAGATGATAACTGCGTGGCAACAATAGCAAGCGACCACTACCGTGAAATCACACCGCAAAACAAGAAAGTTAAAATTTGAAACATTACATTCTCACTACTCCTAGACCCCGTAAGTGTATGCTCCATCGTGACAAAGGACGTAGCAAAACTAATCTTAGACATCTCAGATGAGGCAAAGTGGTCAACAAAGAAAAAGAGAAATATAAAGAATTTCTCAAACAGACAGATGACTACAGTGGGCTTACCGGTAGCTCCAATTGAATGCAAAAATTCGTCCGCAAAAAAGGTACAACTTGTAATTGGTGAAAACGAACCACGAACACTCGTTGGTGCACTTGTTTGAGAATGTCTACATCTGTTTCAAACAACAACAAACGATCAACAAAATAGTCAACTGCATTAACACGCTGAACCAAATAAAAGATCAAAACACCAAGGCTTCCCCGGGTTCACAACACGAATTGGTCAGTCAAAAAAACCTTACAGTTAAAATTTTCATAAAAACTACCAAATACATCACCAAAGAGGCAGGAGAGTCCCAGTAAAAATACAAATTGTCAGAACAGAAACCCGGGCAAACAGAAAACTTGACTCCATGTTCGGACAAAAACTTCATTTCACAAAAATGACACCCAAGAAGTATGGATCATTAAAATTAGCACTAGATTCTAAAGTCCTGAACAAATTAATTCACAGAAATAAATACCAGATGCCGTATATAGACATCTTGATACAACTTAATTCTCGAAATATAAGCTCAAACGCTGCGCAAAACGAGTAATACTTCACAGCAATCCATTTGCAATACGCTTGTAGCCAGCTCAATTTACACCCCGAAACCTCGCGGCACTGCAATTCTAACTCAGTGGCAATAAAACAGGCACATATCGATTTAAGACAGGTTTCTACGATCTGAGCGGTATGCCGTTCGAATTTTAAAAAGCCACACTTACAACATTAATTGGCCTTAAAAACGCACATTGCGATCTCGACGATATTCCAATTAGTAGTTGAACGGTTGACGAACACCTAAATTTGGCCAGAAAGTGCTTAATTAAGTTGTACGATTAAAATCTGAGAATAAATATATCAGAATGCGACTTTGCTAAGAATGAAATAGAATGACTCGGATACAATTTCTCGAAAACCGGTATAAGACCATTAGAAACAAAAAAAGCGCTGTCCTTAACCTGAAATCACCAAAACGTTGAAAAAACTAAGGTCATTTTTCGGATCTTCACACCATCTTAGTAAATTTATACCGAAATTGTGAAAACTGGGCCACCCCTTAGAACCAGTATTGAAAACATCAGAAAGATACACAAGGACCAAAAACCACAAACTATACCTTGAAAAAATCAAAAACCGATTAGCACAAGCGATTGAAAAAAACAATGAAACCCGAATTTAGAAACCATAAAATAATGCGATGCATCTAAAGAAGGTTTAAGGGCAGCTCTGGAACAATTAAAATACAATTGCTGAAGAACAGTTGCATTAGCTTCTAGTTTTTTTAAATGCGTTTCAATACAGATGAAGTATCAATAATCAAGTACTCCTGGAGATAGTATGGGCAATCGAAAACTTCAAGTAGTATGTTTTTGGGCAACAACTTAAATTCATCAGTGACAATCGGGCAGCACTCTCAATCATTAAAGAACATCGCTCAATTAAACCCTATAACAGCAGTTTCACTCGTTGGTTAGATCGCCTTTCAACGTTCAATTTTGAAACAGAACACTTGCCACGCACAAAATTGGGCCTAACTGACTACATTTAGCGCTAGCCAAATCATGTACCACCCAAAATAACACATTACGATGAGAAATTTCGAGTAGCAAAAATAGATTTAGTGAAACGCATTGCGAAATGTTTCTTAGAAATAAATGAGTAAATGAATCGATCGCGCCGCAGAGTGAGGCAAATTACCAACCAATACATAAAAATGTCCAGAATACAAGCTAAAATGCTAATAGAAAGCACAAAAACAATTCACGCAAGTTCTCAATTCGGCGCCAAAATACGTTCCTCAAAAGGATTGAACAAATCGATTAACACAACTGATGAAAATCAGTCCATCAATTTGATAGCTCTAATACAGTCAGCCAGTCCTCACTCTAACTTTGAAGGATTTGCCCAGCAATTTGTCAACCTAATCGATATAACAAAAAAGCTAAGCAAAGTACACCATCCAGAGTTCGATTTGACGACGAACCACGACAATCTACATCACAAACACAAACACACAAAACCCCAACAACGGATGGAACACATATACAAGACTCCACCCCAGCAACGCCTTTAACTTCGGTCTGCGCAAAATCTTCACAGAACGACTTTTAGCCGTTTAATATCGCAAGACGCGATCCGTAAAGAAGCCCGTGACTGTGCATTGACGGGGAATGGTGATAGATGCAAACAGTTCAGTCCCTACAATCACAGTTTTTTCGGGAATTACTTTTGAATGCAGGTTGCGGTTGCAGCGATGATGGCACAGCGATCCCACAGTCCATCAACAGTGCCTGCATAGAATCAATTCACTCAACATATCCCGGCAGTTGGGGGTTACTGATTTGGTCACAAATGCTTGCAGGCGATACATGAACAAGAGGGGTTATACCATCAACACGCAATTGCTATAAATATTCAAAAATTCCTTCAAAACTGGATCCTATTACATGGCGTTCTGGGGCGCATTTGCTTTGACCAGGTAAGATTCCAAATTGGAAAGCAAAATAGTAACTTTTGCTAGCAAAACAGAATTTAAGTAATCGAGGCGCCAGTTAATGACCAGAGAGCTATCGGCTTAGTAGAACACTTTATTCAAACAATTAAGTGTAGAGTGGGTTACCTCAAAGAAGCTTCAAAACAGCCATTCAATTTGAAAAGCCCGATTAGTTCAAAAATATACAAACTTAGAATATGCAGACAGAAAACGCTGAAACTAATGCCATTCAAGGCGCATTTCGGCCGCAAAATCAACACACCTGTAAGCATTATAAGTACGAACCAAATCCAAATAAGCTATCTTATCAAAATGTTGTAAATGAATATTTATTTCAAGATACCGTTCAATGGACAACGCTCAACCTCGAGGACAAATGAAAAGAGATTGTAGTAACACCGAAATCAGAGTCAACAGAACCAACGAAAATCGGGACGCGACTGAAAGGCAACTCAGGAATACACCCGACGAGACGCGATCGATAAAAGTAGAGGTTCTAGGCCGTCATATAACCCCGAACGGAAGAGTCCCTCCTGTTAAAGCTGGCAAAAAAACTGGCTAATAGACAATCTGAGAAGGACTTGCATGGTCTATATGATGTCCTGGCACCTGTTTTGACAATCCGAAAAACGGCGAATACACCTACACGATCAAGGAACCGGGAGAAATTCAGGTTATTGTATAATGAAGTCAGATGTGGCGAAGGTCGGCACAAAAAATGACAAAAGAACTCCACTGAAACTCTCAACTGACAGAAGAGGAAAAACGAAATCAGAAAAAAACAACCGAGGTAAAAAAAAAAAGAAAACATTGCAGCGATTTAAAAACGAAATCAAGAAAAACAACCGAGGTATAAAAAACAAGACAGCGATTTAAAACGGAAAGCTCAAATAGCCAAAAAACACAAGCAACACAACACATAACCGCGACGCAGCTAAGTAAACCAAACGGCGAACACGATTCAACAAGTTTGTCAACTATATTGTGCCCCGTGGTATTGACTGCTACTAAGAGACTCAAAACGAGCACCAAATCGCAACAAGCCTACAAATCAACACAAAAATCAACGGCTCTCGTCAATAGCAGTTCTTCCGCATTCTCTCCAGTCGGGCCACAGACAATTGTAGTAGAAGGCATACAATCACTCGCGCAGCAAAATTCCACTCCAACAACTCAACTGGAAATTAGAGTGATCTCGCCCCAAATTACAACGGTTGTACAAAACTACGAATCGCCAAATTTGGACCCCATAATGCACTCTTCTTTAGAGGCAGACTTGAACACCGATTTAGAAAGCGAAAAGAATTTGTTAAAACTTAAAGAATTTGAAAAACACCATCAACATTTTTCATTGTTTTTAGTAACCAGTATACATGATATATGATTTCCTTACACACTTGTAAATTTTAACGAAAACAAAGCAATGCTTTATTTTCTTTTTTGCGGTGGAGGAAATCTGGTACACAGGTACCATATTTCTACTAATTAAATCTTTTAACCAACCAAAATGCTTTATTTTGTATAATTTCACGTTGGCTTTGTTTATGTCTGATATTAAGAGATTTTACGTTGCAGTTCCTTAATCACTTCACAGTTGACAAATTTTGCAGTTTCTTTGCTAAATAAATAATCTTTTTGTTTAAAACATTTTCTTTTGCTCATGCATATATTTTTGTCTAGCACCCAATACTTGGCTGCCGGTTTAAGTTTTATTCTTAAATTTTTCTTCTTGAAATTCAAGACTGAGTTAAAACTTCAATCAAGCCGTTCTATTCGCCAAGCGAAAATAGTCTGTAATTTTCATTGGCCAAATCAACCCTCAAAAAATTCTAACAGCACAATAGTCTGAAAAGCCTGTTTTGCCCCACAAATCAGCAATAGAAAGATAATCGGTCTAAAAGCATCGCGATTCAGCAATAAATGTCGCGGCAAAGAATTGCATACAAAACTAATTTCAGGGATTCCAATTCAGGAATACCAAAGATAATCCAATTCAGTGATCGTGTTCAAGCAGTTTAACTAAAGTCCGAGTGATTCGCCTTGCAGTTTGTCAGGTATTCTACCTAAGCAGGAAAAGGTTTAAAAATTACTCCTTTGGTGGGTTTAACTTCTGCCTAGACAGATACGACACTTATTTGATCAGACAATTTTTTGAAAAAATTTGCTTTTATGATGATGCAATGAGTTATTAGGAATTGTATTTATGGGAATATGAAACTAATTCCTAGACTCAAAAAATTGTTGTGCTAAATGCCTTGGAGCAAAACACATTTGCAGAAAAACAATAAAGAGTTTTAATTGACATCTGCCTATGCAGTTGGCCATATACCCATATACAAATCGCTTCCATTAAAAGCTATACAATTTGTTTTGCTCAAAAATGAAAAAGATTAACTTTCATATGCAACTAAAAATGTTATAAGAATTGTTTTCAAGTTTATTAACTTTGTTTGCAATAACACAACTTGAAATTCATGAAAATTTTAAAGGATCTTTCCGGACCCTGGTCCCACAGCGTATCAAAAATTGAAACATTGTTGTCCGTTTATATATCATGGGCAATGTACTGTATGAGTAGTAGTAGTAGTAGTAGTAGTAGTAGTAGTAGTAGTAGTAGTAGTAGTAGTAGTAGTAGTAGTAGTAGTAGTAGTAGTAGTAGTAGTAGTAGTAGTAGTAGTAGTAGTAGTAGTAGTAGTAGTAGTAGTAGTAGTAGTAGTAGTAGTAGTAGTAGTAGTAGTAGTAGTAGTAGTAGTAGTAGTAGTAGTAGTAGTAGTAGTAGTAGTTAGTAGTAGTAGTAGTAGTAGTAGTAGTAGTAGTAGTAGTAGTAGTAGTATTAGTAGTAGTAGTAGAAGTAGTAGTAGTAGTAGTAGTAGTAGTAGTAGTAGTATTATTAGTAGTAGTAGTAGTAGTAGTAGTAGTAGTAGTAGTAGTAGTAGTAGTAGTAGTAGTAGTAGTTAGTAGTAGTAGTAGTAGTAGTATTAGTAGTAGTAGTAGTAGCTGTAGCAGGAGTGTAATATGGACCATTTTTCACCCATATTACACTTTGGCCACAAAATGTACCCTTACCCATATTAAGATGACCAAATTAAGCTTTGAAATAGGTACCCATATTAAGATCCGAGGGTGCCCATATTACACTTTTATTTTTTCGACCAGTTTAAGTTTTCGCCCGATACCCATTTTCACTCACAGTCATATGACTTATTTGACTAGAGTAAAATTTGGGTAGTATTTTGTAATTTTGTGGCCAATCACAAAAAAATGGCCGATAATAGGTCTAGATAAAGCAATTTTTTGAGGAAAAAGCTGAAAATGTGTCGTTACTCCTGAATTGTGTTTTTTTGCTTCGAAAAAAAAGTTTTTTTGGTGAGTTGTCTTTTCGTTTCATTCGCGTAAGAACAGTGCTCAGCTTCTTATTTTTTGCTGAAAATTAGAGAAACCTTACAAAAGCTAACTTCAGAAGACAAAATTTAATTGATTCCGAACTCACAGATAATTGAGTGCTTTTTACAGAAGAAGCGTAGACAATTTCAGTCAAATTCCATCTGTCTGTTTGAAATGTGATGTCACATTTTTACAACAAAGGCAGGTTTTACATTTTATAATTAGGCTCATTTACAGCGTAATTAACCTTGTGGGTTGCTCTTTCATCGCAAAACTTGCTGGCATTTCGGACTACGAATCAATTTTATGGAATTCAAAAAAAGAAATTGGAGAAAAACGTTAAAAATCATCTTGATTGTTGCAGTTTGTTGTGTTTCTTACCACACGTTTTTCCGTTCTCTCAGTAACACTGTAATCTATGCTGCAGATTATGTTGCCCGCTTTACCATAGTTTTATCAGTATGTCAGTAAGGTGTTAGTAAATTCAACTTCTCTTTTCGATATATAGAATTGTTCATCAACAGCTAGACGGCCACCTCTTCTGAATTTCCTGCATTTTGTCTTCTTTACCTTAATTTTCAACTAGTTCCTGCTACAATACGTGTTCAGATCATTCAAACTTTGTTGCAATAGCTCCCATGTAATAAGTCATCAGCGTAAAATATAACATCTAGACCCTTGCATTTCAGCTCAAAATACAAATCAGCTATGAATAAACTAAACAAGAGTGGTTAGAATTTGTCTCCTTGTGCTACTCCTGTTTTCTGTTCAATCTCGTTTGACAAGAAATCTTCTGGACCAAGGATCTGCTGGAAGTTGCATTTTAGCACTGATTGTGTTCTGTGTATAATGGTCCCATGCATCCCCACTTTTATCAGTTTTGTAAGCAGCATGTTCCTGTTCGCTTTTTCGTAGTCAATGAAGCAGGCATAGTATTTGCCACTGCAGCTGATGTTATGCTTGATTGCTCTTGTCAAGTGCGAAACTGCGTCGATTGTTGACAGTTTGTGTCTGAAATCATATTGGCTTGGTGGTAAAATTTGATTTTTCTCGACCTATGTTCGCAAAGGCTGGTAAATGATACCCGTGAACAATTTGTTCATGCAACATAACAGGCTAATGCCTCTGTAGGAACTTGGTACACTTTCAAAAACTCCTATTTGTGTTCATCATTTTGAGCCTATTTCAGAATCCAGAGACTCCTCCAGCATAAATTGTGACTTGTATTAGCTTTTGTCCTGATAAAATTTTGCTCAACTGTAAACGTTAAGGTTGGTTAAGGCAAAGCTTATGTTGCAAGCTTTAATCTTTTGTAAGCGTCAATGGCTCCGTATTTATAGTGAAGTTATCACTGTGTGTGTTTTTGATCCATTTTAGAATTGCTGGCCTAGGTCTCTTGCGATAAGGTCCATCTTTTGTATCCAAAAATTATTTTTCTTGTTCTCTTTTGCCCATTTTTATTTAAGTTTTGCAGCAAAGTGTAAAAATTATTTCTTGGGTTACTAATAATAATTTCAAAATTGTGTTTAGGCAACAGTGTGCTTGTTATTGGCAAAAAAAATTGGGTTAACTTGAAAAACTTGAAAAAAGAAGAAAAAAATTTCAAAAAAAATGGGGGACCGCCGGAATTGGAGGCTTGGCCTCCAATTTGGGATGGTCCCCCATTTTCTTTGGCCGCCATAAAAACTGCTATTTGTGTTTGTCATTTTATGCCTATTTCCTGAAACCAGAGACTCCTCCAGTATAAATTGTGACTTGTTTTAGCTTTTGTCCTGATAAAACTTTGCTCAACTGTAAACGTTAAGGCTGGTTAAGGCAAAGCTTATGTTGGAAGCTTTAATCTTTTGAAAGCGTCAATGGCTCCGTATTTATAGTGAAGTTATCACTTTGTGTGTTTTTGATCCATTTCAGAATTGTTGGCCTAGGTCTCTTGCGATAAGGTCCATCTTTTGTATCCAAAATTTATTTTTCTTGTTCTCTTTTGCCCATTTTTATTTAAGTTTTGCAGCAAAGTGTAAAAATCATTTCTTGGGTTACTAATAATAACTTCAAATTTGCGTGTAGGCAACAGTGTGCTTCTTATTGGCAAAAAAGTTGGGTTTTACTTGAAAAACTTGAAAAAAAAGAAAAAAATTTCAAAAAAAATGGGGGACCGCCCGAATTGGAGGCTTGGCCTCCAATTTGGATGGTCCCCCATTTTTTCTGGCCGCCATAAAATCTGCTATTTGTTTTCGTCATTTTAAGCCTATTTCCAGAATCCAGAGACTCCTCCAGTATAAATTGTGACTTGTTTTAGCTTTTGTCCTGATAAAACTTTGCTCAACTCTAAACGTTAAGGTTGATTTAGGCAAAGCTTATGTTGCATGCTTTAATCTTTTGTAAGTGTCAATGCTCCATATTTATAGTGAAGTTATCGATTTATTTTATTGAGACAACAAGAAAGGCTGCTTTTTGCTGTCAAATTTTACAAATACTTTTTTCTCATTTTCGTCCAATTGACCTCAAATTTTCGTAATAGCTGTTTTTTTCGCTTCAGAAACGTTGTTTTGATCCGTTCGACAACTTCACTACCTCTCAAATAACAATTGGAGAACCTCAGCGTTTTAAACTTGGCATTTTGTGGGTCATTAACTTGTCTTTTTCGTAGACATATCTGTAACCCTGGCCCATTTGAGTTCAAAAACCTCACCATTACCCATATTCCACTTTCCGGCCAAAATTGAAAAAAGTACTTTTTTGTCTCAAAATTAATTAGAGGAAGTATTTGATTCATAATTGTTTTTTTAAAATCCTGAGAAACAGGATAGGGCGTTGAGTTTTAACAAAAACAAAGTTAAACAGCTTCAAGTGTGGTTCAATTTTGTATATATTGTTTTAACAACTGTGCAGATTTTCGCAATTTTCTTGCCGATTTTGATTTGTTTTTATTCGAAAAATGGTTTCTCGATGCCCCGAAAGAGTTTGAGTAAAACTTAAAAGATTTTGTTGATCAGAGAAATGAAATAATATAACTTTTTTCGTTTTTTACTTTTGCTGTGGTAGAATTGTTCTCTGACGCATTAGGCTTTTTCTGTTTTTTTTTTATTTTTTATCGAGTTTAGTTTTGGCCAATATGGAGAGGATTCTTCAAAAATAAACCAGTTCCAAGGAATAGTACGATTGTAGTTCATTCTTCTTTAGGGAAAAACTTTTTTGAAATGGCCAAACGAACATCTCGAACAAGTTACCCATTTTAAAAAAAAAATTGATTATCAGAGAAACGTGCTTTAAAAGGTTTCTTCAATAGATTTTTCCAGCTGCACACAGAGACACTAGAATATTATTTTGTTTATTTTATTTAGAAAATTGGAACAACTTCTTTCTGCTATCAAATTTTTCAAATAGTTTTTTTCTCATTTTCGTCCAAATGACCTCAAATTTTGGTAATAGCCGTTTATTTTTGCTTCAGAAGCGTTGTTTTGATGCATTCCATAACTTAACTTCCTCTCAGATAACAATTGCAAGACCTCAGCGTTTTAGAATTTGCGTTTTTGGATCATTGTATTGTTTTTTTTGTAGACTTTTCTGTAACCCTGGCGCATTTGAGTTCAAAAACTTCACCCTTACCCATATTCCACTTTTTGACCAAAATTGAAAAAAGTACTTTTTTGTCTCAAAAATAATCAGAGGAAGGAATTGATCCATAATTGTTTTTTAAAAATCCTGAGAAACAGAATAGTGCGTTGAGTTTTAACAAAAACAAAGTTAAACAGCCTCAAGTGTGGTTCAATTTTGTATATGTTGTTTTAACAACTGTGCAGATTTTGGCAATTTTCTTGCCGATTTTGGTTTGTTTATATTCGAAAAATGGTTTCTCGATGCCCCGAAAGAGTTTGAGTAAAACTTAAAAGATTTCGTTGATCAGAAAAATGAAAACACTATAACTTTTTTCGTTTTTTACTTTTGCTGTCGTAGAATTGTTTTCTGACGCATTAGGTTTTTTCTGTTTTTTTTTTATTTTTTATCGAGTTAAGTGTTGGCCAATATGGAGAAGATTCTTCAAAAATAAACTAGTTTCAAGGAATAGTACGATTGTAATTCATTCTTCTTTAGGGAAAAACTTTTTTGAAATGGCCAAACGAACATCTCGAACAAGTTACCCATTTTAAAAAAAATTGATTATCAGAGAAACGTGCTTTAAAAGGTTTCTTCAATAGATTTTTCCAGCTGCACACAGAGACACTAGAATATTATTTTGTTTATTTTATTTAGACAATTGGAACAACTTCTTTCTGCTATCAAATTTTTCAAATAGTTTTTTTCTCATTTTCGTCCAAATGACCTCAAATTTTGGTAATAGCCGTTTATTTTCGCTTCAGAAGCGTTGTTTTGATGCATTCCATAACTTAACTTCCTCTCAGATAACAATTGCAAGACCTCAGCGTTTTAGATTTTGCGTTTTTGGATCATTGTATTGTTTTTTTTGTAGACATTTCTGTAACCCTGGCGCATTTGAGTTCAAAAACCTCACCATTACCCATATTCCACTTTTTGACCAAAATTAAAAAAAGTACTTTTTTTGTCTCAAAAATAATTAGAGGAAGGAATTGATCCATAATTGTTTTTTAAAAATCCTGAGAAACAGAATAGTGCGTTGAGTTTTAACAAAAACAAAGTTAAACAGCCTCAAGTGTGGTTCAATTTTGTATATGTTGTTTTAACAACTGTGCAGATTTTGGCAATTTTCTTGCCAATTTTGGTTTGTTTATATTCGAAAAATGGTTTCTCGATGCCCCAAAAGAGTTTGAGTAAAAATTAAAAGATTTCGTTGATCAGAAAAATGAAAACACTATAACTTTTTTCGTTTTTTACTTTTGCTGTCGTAGAATTGTTTTCTGACGCATTAGGTTTTTTCTGTTTTTTTTTAAATTTTTTATCGAGTTTAGTTTTGGCCAATATGGAGAGGTCTTTTCAAAAATAAACTAGTTCCAAAGAATAGTAAGATTATAGTTCATTCTTCTTTAGGGAAAAACTTTTTTGAAATGGCCAAATGAACATCTCGAACAAGGTACCCATTTTAAAAAAAAATTGATTATCAGAGAAACGTGCTTTAAAAGGTTTTTTCAATAGGTTTTGCAACCTGCACACAGAGACACTTAAACATTATTTTGTTTGTTTCTTTTAGACAATTGGAAAAACTTCTTTCTGCTATCAAATTTTTCAAATATTTTTTTCTCATTTTCGTCCAACTGACCTCAAATTTTGGTAATAGCCGTATTTTTTGCTTCAGAAGCGTTGTTTTGATGAATTCCATCATTTAACTTCCTCTCAGATAACAATTTAAAGACCTCAGCGTTTTAGAATTGGCTTTTTTGGATCATTACATTGTTTTTTTGTAGACATTTCTGTAAACCTGGCGCATTTGAGTTCAAAAACCTCACCATTACCCATATTCCACTTTTTGACCAAAACTCAAAAAAGTACATTTTTTGTCTCAAAAATAATTAGAGGAAGGAATTGATCCATAATTGTTTTTTAAAAATCCTGACAAACAGAATAGTGCGTTGAGTTTTAACAAAAACAAAGTTAAACAGCCTCAAGTGTGGTTCAATTTTGTATATGTTGTTTTAACAACTGTGCAGATTTTGGCAATTTTCTTGCCGATTTTGGTTTGTTTTTATTCGAAAAATGGTTTCTCGATGCCCCGAAAGAGTTTGAGTAAAACTTAAAAGATTTCGTTGATCAGAAAAATGAAAACATTATAACTTTTTTCGTTTTATACTTTTGCTGTCGTAGAATTGTTTTCTGACGCATTAGGTTTTTTCTGTTTTTTTAAATTTTTTATCGAGTTTAGTTTTGGCCAATATGGAGAGGTCTTTTCAAAAATAAACTAGTTCCAAAGAATAGTACGATTGTAGTTCATTCTTCTTTAGGGAAAAACTTTTTTGAAATGGCCAAATGAACATCTCGAACAAGGTACCCATTTTAAAAAAAAATTGATTATCAGAGAAACGTGCTTTAAAAGGTTTTTTCAATAGGTTTTGCAACCTGCACACAGAGACACTAAAATATTACTTTGTTTATTTCATTTAGACAATTGGAAAAACTTCTTTCTGCTATCAAATTTTTCAAATATTTTTTTCTCATTTTCGTCCAACTGACCTCAAATTTTGGTGATAGCTGTTTTTTATGCTTCAGAAGCGTTGTTTTTATGCATGCCATAACTTAAATTCCTCACAGATAACAAGTGAAAGACCTCAGCGTTTTAGAATTGGCGTTTTTGGATCATTATATTGTTTTTTTTGTAGACATTTCTGTAACCCTTGCTCATTTGACTTCAAAATTCTCACCGTTACCCATTTTGCACTTTCGTGCCAAAAAAAAATTTGAGTAGAAAAAATATTGATATATTGATTTCTGAACCAATTTTCATACTGATCATTTAGAGATCACTAGATTTGCTTTTCAAAAAATCATTCTTTGGATAAGGAAACGGTCGAAATCAAGGATTTCCCGACAACACATAAAAAAAAATATCTTGTGTTTTTTCAGAATTTGGGGTTGTTTTTGAACAACTTTTTTTGCCTGAATTTGTCTTTTTTAATCTGAGATTTGAAACGCAGCATTTTTAGTTTATGGAAAAGTTAGTTTTCCAACACTAGCACAATTCAGATCGAAATGGCCACAGTTTTTTATGAAAAACCTTTTTTTTTAAATTTGTATTTAAACTTTTTACATCAGTAAAACATATTTTTTAACTTTTTTACACATGGCCAGCATGTCACCTCCTACTTTTCATCTTTGCGCTTCCAAAAAATTAAATTTGAGGCAAAAATCTGCAATCAATTAAAAAATATCAGAATTGGGCCAAAAATTATCCAAAAACTATTACCCATATTTGAAGGCCGTTTTTTTCAAAGTGTTTTTTCTGCTTTTTCACTACATAAAAAGCTCCCGTTTTTTGGGAGGTGGGTTGTCGTACTATTGCGAACTTGCATGCCAAATTTCAGAACTCTGTGGTCATTTATCAAAAATCACCTCATTTCGGATCTGAGGATGTCCAAACGCACTCGACTTAGTCAAACCGATTTCATAGGCCGAAATTTTCACCGTATCTGAAAAAGCTACGTCAAACATTCATAAGACCAAAAATGACAGAAAGTAGTCATACAAGACAGGAACAAAAAAAATTTTTGAAAAAAATTAGTTTTTCGTAGAGAAACTGCCTGTTCAATTTTCCTTACTGTTCGGCCAAAAAAGGCACCCTACTCCTATAGCTCAATATCTCAAAGAATACATAACAGAAATTTAAAAAAATACATGTTTCAGAAAATAGAGATAAAAATCTATCAAATAACGTTCAAATTTAATGGTCTTTTACTGTTAAAAAAGGAGAAAAACGCTAGAAAAGAAAAAACAATTAAATTTTTTGAAAGGCTAAAGCACGAGCACCACTGGTTTGTTTTTAAGGCCGTTTCGGTAATCGTCAACTATAGCTCATAATAATCAATCTCAGGGGTTGATTTGAGTTTAAACATCAAAATTGAGGCGGCTCGGACGTTTTCCAGAAACCGCGGCCGCCCTTACCCAAATTGCTCTCTGCTACATAGTAGTAGTAGTAGTAGTAGTAGTAGTAGTAGTAGTAGTAGTAGTAGTAGTAGTAGTAGTAGTAGTAGTAGTAGTAGTAGTAGTAGTAGTAGTAGTAGTTAGTAGTAGTAGTAGTAGTAGTAGTAGTAGTAGTAGTAGTAGTAGTAGTAGTAGTAGTTAGTAGTAGTAGTAGTAGAAGTAGTAGTAGTAGTAGTAGTAGTAGTAGTAGTAGTAGTAGTAGTAGTAGTAGTAGTAGTAGTAGTAGTAGTAGTAGTAGTAATAGTAGTGGTAGTATTAGTAGTAGTAGTAGTAGTAGTAGTAGTAGTAGTAGTAGTAGTAGTAGTAGTAGTAGTAGTAGTTGTAGTAGTAGTAGTAGTAGTAGTGGTAGTAGTAGTAGTAGTAGTAGTAGTAGTAGTAGTAGTAGTAGTAGTAGTAGTAGTAGTAGTAGTAGTAGTAGTAGTAGTAGTAGTTAGTAGTAGTAGTAGTAGTAGTAGTAGTAGTAGTAGTATTAGCAGTAGTAGTAGAAGTAGTAGTAGTAGTAGTAGTAGTAGTAGTAGTAGTAGTAGTAGTAGTAGTAGTAGTATTAGTAGTAGTAGTAGTAGTAGTAGTAGTAGTAGTAGTAGTAGTAGTAGTAGTAGTAGTAGTAGTAGTAGTAGTAGTAGTAGACATTGGGAGATTGGTGGCTGACTTAGATTTTGCTGATGATGTTGCTCTCGTGGGGGTCTCAGACAGTGAGGTGCAAGAAAACCTACATCGAATCGAGGCCCTTGCGGAAGCCGCTGGTCTGAAGATTAATGTGGCCAAAACAAAGAATATGGGCGTAAAATGCGACAGCCCAAATGTTGTTGCAGTGCCTAGTATCCAACAGAACGTGGAGATACTCACTGGAACACATAAAGGCAAACTAGGACTCCTGGCAGAGACATCTAGCCAGTCACGACTAACCATCAGCACGGAGGTGCTGCTGGGAACGAAAAAGAAAGCGGGCTGGTTCGAAACACAAGATGGCCGGAAGCTAAGATTGAAAAGCTTAGCGGTGGCTAAGCCAGCGTTGGTAGCTTCACAACAACAATCTGCGGTAGCAGATTCAGAGTCGCTAGAAAATGAGAGTCGGTCAGTGGTGGCTGACCATGAGTCTTTAAGATGTCAGAATTGTCAGCGGCAATTCAGTACAGTTACCGGACGCAAAGTGCACCAAACAAGATTCTGCAAAGCCGGTTTGTCAAAGAATGTCGTCGACAAGTCAAAGTTCGAGCAACTAGAGGCGAGCCTTACCTGTGACAAGTGTGAAAGAAAGTTCAAAACAGTCAATGGCCGAAAAGTTCACCAATCGAGATACTGTGGCAAACCTAAAGCAGTTGCCACACGCGTGTTTTCCTGCAAAGTACAAGATGTTCTCGGAAACGAGTTTGAAAACATAGAAGCGTTCAAGTATCTCGGATCATATGTCAGCCTCAAGCATGGAGACCTGCAGGAAGTCAATTACAAACTTGCAGAAGGTAGACAACGGTTTGCTAACTTCCAAAATCTATGGAAGAGCAAGCAGCTTAGCGTGCACCTCAAGTGCAATTTGTACAAAGCACTCGTTTTATCAGCCGTGCTGTACAGCTCAGAGACTTGGACTCTTTCGAAATTAATGGAGAGAAAACTTGAGAGTTTCCACTGTGGTTGTCTTCGGAGAATTCTACGTGTGTCATATCTGGAGAAAACAACGAACGAAGAAATTATGTCAAGATCACGAATGCCCCAACTGTCCACGATGATCATGCTCAAACGGATAAAATGGTACGGACACATCCAGAGAATGGAACCAGGAAGATTTGCCCGCAGTGCCTTCGATTGGGACCCGCCCGATCAATACGTCCATGCTAGACGCGCTCCTGGGGGGCAACGGAAAACGTGGATGAGTCAAATCGAAGGAGACTGTGTACGAAACAAAGTATCGTTCACAAGATTGCAGGAGAAAGCAGCAACCGGGTCAAAGAATGCCTTCAACAATTTCGTCGTACAGCACTTCACAGAATAACCAAACAAATAACTCTTCTTGTTTTGTTTGTATTTGTTGCCAACCGTGCCTTTATTTCATATTTGGAATTAAAGTGTTGAAACAGTAGTAGTAGTAGTAGTTAGTAGTAGTAGTAGTAGTAGTAGTAGTAGTAGTAGTAGTAGTAGTAGTAGTAGTAGTAGTAGTAGTAGTAGTAGTAGTAGTAGTAGTAGTAGTAGTGGTATTAGTAGAAGTAGTAGAAGTAGTAGTAGTAGTAGTAGTAGTAGTAGTAGTAGTAGTAGTAGTAGTAGTAGTAGCGAAGTCTTTATGGGTATACCATGGGTTTTCACCCTTTATGTCATTAGTGAGTAAGTTTGGAATGTTGGTTGCAGTTCGTGTCTTGGCAGAGTATGCTCCTGGTACATAGATTGGCTTCGTTGAACTTTTCGAAGAATTTCCAAAATTGCGGCATTATTCGTTCTTTTCTGTTTTCTTTCGTTGTTAAGCTAATATGTTTACTTAGAATGTTGTGCAGTGTTCCGTTTCGTGTCCAGAAGTTATCGTCGGGTCCTTTTGAGTCTGGTTTTGGGAATGTTGAAGCTGGAGTTTGAGCTTTGTCTGCTTCGTTCGTTGGTATTACGTGATATGTAGTCTGATGTTTTTATGTTATATTTGTGGCCAGTGATGGCGCAGAACAGCAGGAGACTGTGGAGTTCGAAGTACATTGAGAGTGGCAGTAAATTGTGTTCTTTTAGTCTTTCTTTATAGGGAATTGTGTTGTTTACAATCCACTGTGTTGCACTTTTCTGTATATTTCGATGTTTGACAAGTCTGTTTTGATGGGGTACCAGACCTTACATGCGTACGATATGACGAGTACCACGTATCCTGTGTATGCGTTTAATTTGGCTTTAGTCGTTGACTTGAAGGAAATGTTACGCTTGAGGAACCAAAATGATTTCAGAGATTTAGTTCGACGCAGATTACAGTTTTCTTTCCAGGAGAGGTCGTTCGAGATTAGGACACCAAGGTCTTTTTGAACATTAACAGGTTTGACAGCGACTTCGTTCATTTTGACCTCTGATTGTTTTTTGAAGTGTATCAGAGTACATTTGTCATCATGGGGATTCATTTTGTTTGCGACACACCAGTTATTTAAACTTATTAGGTCACTTTCTAGGAGTTCATGAGATGTGCTTAACAGTTTGTAGTCATCGGCATATCCGAAGCATTCACTTTCACTTGCAACAGTGGGGAGGTCATTTATGTAGATTAAAAAGAGTAGAGGACCCAGTAGGGACCCTTGTGGGACCCCGCTAGTAACATCACGGAATTCAGATCTTGAGTTGTTTATTTTCACGCATTGTTTTCTATTGTCTAAATAATTGGCAATTAGTTTTAGGGCTGTTCCACATATTCCTATTTTGTGGATTTTCAAAAGCAGGAGATCGTGAGGAACCTTGTCGAAGGTTTTTTCGAAGTCCAAGTAGAAAACCGTTTGTTCATCAATTGCCGACGAATCGTTGAGCAGATAAACTTCATCGAGGAAGTAGATAATTTGTATAGTGGCTGAGCGACCGTCTCTAAATCCAAATTGAGAGTCTTGAAGTTTTTGCCTTATTACTGGGTATAACCAGTCAAAGATGACTTTTTCTAGGACTTTCGACGGGAAACAGAGGCAGTTAATGGGTATATAATTGGTCACGTCGCTTTTATCACCGTCTTTGTAGATTGGAGTTATTTCGCTTTCTTTCCAGTGTTGTGGGTATAGACCTTTGTTGAAGCAGGTTTGAGAGATGACAGTTAATGATTTAGCCAGTGTGGTTGCAATTTGTTTTAGGGTCTCGTTTCCTATTCGATCCGGTCCTTTCGCCTTTTTTGATTTAAGGGAACTGAGTATTCCCGTGACTTGTTTTTCGCAGCAAATTATTTTGTTGAATGTATTTGGCCCGAAGTCAACGTTTGTATTGTTTGTTTTTAATTTAAAAACACTTTGAAAGTATTGGTTTAATAGGTTGGCCTTTCCTTCATCATTTTCTGCTACTTTTTTTTGTAAATGCATTTCATATGGGTACGGTGGCGCTTTTTTAATGGATCTCAAATAGGCTTGGATCTTACTGAATTCCCTTGTTCTGAAAATCTCGTTTTATTAATCGGCTTGGTCGTTACAGGATTCGATTTAAATTTTGCTTTCAAGATCAAGAATTTTTTGCAGGTTTAGGGGTTGGGCTTTTCTGGCTTCTTTGCGTTTGAGTGTGTTAAGTTGGTTGATCAGGTGAGAGGGAGGTTTCGAGATCCATGGAGGGAGGTAAGATCGGTGGCTAGTAATTCTTGATACGGTTTCGGTAAACAGTTTGTTGAACCATAGGTACCATTTATTGGTGACTTCGTCTACATTGCTGTAACAGTAAGTTTCGAAGGGATTATCGACGACTGTTTGATGAAAATTCTCCCAGTTAGTCCGAGAGATTGCATATTTGACAATATTATGGTGTTTCAAGTATGCATTGGAAGTCAAATTTTTGTTCATAGTTGACATTCGGTAATTGGTTAGTGACAGTGTTTTTATATCCGTCTGTGGACTGCATTGACCCACAAGATGTATGCACAAAATTAATATCTCCAGTTATTATAGAGCTTGAGACTTTCACCTGTTTACGTTTGGTTTTGAGACTTGTAAGGAATTGGGCGCATTTCTAAGGTGGCCATCTGTAGGGACTGTTTTTTTGAGTGTTATAGATACAGCTGATCAAAAGTTTTTGTGCTTTGGTTTTGTCAGTTAGTAAAACAGTTATCGCGTCTTCAAATGTATGGTCAAGTGTCAGTTGTTTAGTGTTCATGTCTCTCCGTACCGCAATGAGTACTCCTCCGTGTTTGGAGACATTTTCAGTTGATGTTCTGTCATTTCTGAATATTTGGAAGTTATCGAGAAAAAGAGACTCGTTCGGGACAGATTTTGTTAGCCATGTCTCACTGAGTCATAAGACATCGTATTTTCGGGTTAAAATTGCATTTGCAAGAGTGAAACGTCTTTGCAGGTCGAGGACCCTGTGTACGTTGAAAGTGAGTAGAGTAAATTGTTCGGTTCTGTTTTCGTTGGTTTTTGGTCGCCATCCCGTATCCAGAGCAGCCTCATCCCAGGTGTTGCTTTGATCATCGTAGTGGATTAGTTTCAGGTTTTGGAACTTGACTTTGTTTCTTGATATTCCCGATTCGATGTATTCTTGTCTTTTTTAAGTAGATCGTTTTCCAACAGTTGTTCTTCTTTTGATAGTTCTCTGCTAAGGTACACATTTTTTATCATAGTTCCGCAATTTGCCAAAAGATAGTAAGAGCAGTTTTCTGTTCCAGTCATTACTGAGTTTGACTATGATTGTTCTGTCCTTGTTTTCGTTTTATGTTCCAATTCGCCTCCAGTCTTCGATGTTAGAATCGACATTTAGGAATTTTAGTATGTTTTCAATCTCAGCTTTGTCATGTTCAGCACGTTTTCTAGCATTGGTGTCTTTTAGCTCGGGTATTTCACGTACACGTACGCCGCTGGGGTGATCGTTTTTGGGAGGTTCGGTTTTTGGTTTGACTTTTTTGGTCACAGTGTCTCCTTGGTCGTTGAGGTTAATTTCAACAGCGCTCTTAAAGGATGTTATCTCATTTTTCAGTTGATTACCGACGGTTTCCCTAACAAAAGTTTTCCATTCCTCCTGATTTTTGTTGCTTTTGTCGATTTTGTTTTGGCTGCTGATAGCGTCCAAGACGACGTCCCGTTTGTTCGTTTTTACACAGTTGTTGCATAGTAGAAGTACATTCAAATTTATCTCCTGGAGAGCGTTGATGACGGTGCCAGGTAGCTGAGTACATTGGGTGGTCATATGCATAATGTTTTCGCATGATATGCATCGAAAGACTGTATCCCTTTTAGTAATGCCAGCCTTGCATGTATTACAGTTGATTGTAAGGCCCATTGCAATTTTCGATTTTAAACTTACTTCGTTGTTTGTTATCGTTTTCGATCGACTTTTCGTTTGAGGCTTTTTCGTATTACTTCGCTACTACTCGAGGGTTGTTAGGATCGTAGTTGTTTCACTAGTTATTTCACTTTGTTTGTTATCGTTTTCGATCGACTTTTCGTTTGAGGCTTTTTTGTTTGAGGCTTTTTTGTTTCACTAGTTTCACTTTGTTTGTTATCGTTTTCGATCGACTTTTCGTTTGAGGCTTTTTCGTATTACTTCGCTACTACTCGAGGGTTGTTAGGATCGTAGTTGTTTCACTAGTTATTAGTTTAGATTGTAGTGAAGCAGCGCTTGCTTGCTGTTATCCTTTGTTTCTCGCGAGGAGAGACAGCGGTATAACAACAAACAGTTAGGTAAAAACTAGCTATCGATACCTGGGTGGTTCTCGCTGGGAGATCCGGAGGAAACGGAATTAGTAGTTGCAGTTGCAGTTCTTGAATGGGCACTCGAATTAGTCTAGGTGTCCTTCCTCGTTGCATTTTTTCGAGTAATTCTTGTACAACACTCGTTTCTTCAGGATCGTTTTCACGCCGCTGATCCCGGACTTGCTAAGGTGAACGTCGTTGTTGCCGAGGTGTATCTCACTGAAAATTTCTTCTGACACACCTTGATATTTCCAATTTCTGTTTGTCTTATTTTTGTTGTCCAGTAGTTTATTAGTTTTCGAAGAACGTTCACGATAGCTACCACGGTGGGGGATACCAAGGATGAAAACTTTTTTTTGGCTAGCTTGCACAGCTGTTCGCCCAGAAAGTACACAGCTGTTCGCCCAGACAGTGCACAGCTGTTCGCCCAGAAAGTGTATCCTAAGAAAATATTGCTACCTCATTATGTGCAGTCAATTCGCAAAGATACCTTCTCTGAGAAAAGAATGAGCAGTCTTGGTTTTGATGGTCATGATATTCTTAGGAAAATCATGAAAAATTGAGAAAATCTCGGAAAAATTGTGGACGATGCACTTTTTGAGGACGATATTATTGTGGACGATGCATGATCCTGACTTACAGTCTGAAAACTTTGCAAGAAACGTATTAAGATTAGCAAAAAACCCAATAAAATCAGTACATACATGATGGAACCAGTAAATACACGCCGGGAGCATGAAAACTGAGAAATTGGGCCCAAAATTGCAGATTTGCATGGCTTTGTTTTAAATTGTAATGAATTTTTGTATGAAAGTCTTAGTTTTAGCTCAGCAAAAACGCACAGTTCTGGGCCTACGATGTGCAAATGGAATACAAGGTTTCGATACTGAAATGCTGTGGGACTAGGGTCCCGGTGGTTGGATTCATTCTATTTGGGTTGGTTGTGTTCTAGCTGGAGGTTCTCCTGGCTTCTCTCTCTCTCTCGCGCTCTCTCTCTCTCTCTCTCTCTCTCTCTCTTCGGTCAAGCAAGGGAGACCAGAACAGTTTAGTCACTACAACAAGAACCTTTAGCAAGCTGCTGCTATTGTTTGTCGAGAAAACTTGCAGAATCTCTGAAACTGACTGTTGCAAAAACATTGACAAATTGCTGACACTTTGTTTGTTATGTTTTTGTTTGATAATGTGAATATTTGACAAACATAATTATAGAGGTTCAAGAAATTCAAGAAACTCCAGTTCAAGAACTCACTCAAATAATTTCGGACTCATTTTTTGAGAGGGGAGCACTTCCTTGTTTAAATGTCACTCAATCAGTGGGGACTTCAGTTAATTTTTACTACACTTTGTCCTCATCCATCAGCAGGGAGCTACAAAATATCCAAATGGAAGAATTCAGTTTAACCTCTACGTTTTTAATGCAGAAAAGTGGAAAGTTGGCGTTGCGCAGTAAAGTTGTGTTTAGCAATTGTTATCATAGGACCTTGAAGGATTGATTTAATTTTTTATGGTCGTTGATCAAAACCAAGATTAAATTTGTTGAAACTACGCTATAGTTAATATAAGTTTTTTTCAATAGAGATACAATTGATTGTTGTGTGTCTCCTGATTTTTAGCCTATTAGCAGGCAAAGATTTTCCCATGTTTTTTTTTTTAAATTTTGGAATATCGAATTGGCTGTCCAGAGCATTCATTGGATGTTTTTTTTACTGCAAGATAAACGAAGAATTGGATTTTGGACTGTTCAGAAAATTTTCACAGAGCCTTTTTTTAGAATGATTTTTTTGATTTGAAAAAGCTATATAATCTGTTCGTAGTAAAAACACAGACCTAGAAATACTATGATTCAACGCTGATTTACTACCTGATGGAAGAATAAATTTTGATGTTAGAGGCAGCGCTTGCAAAGATAATTTTGCAATGGCAACTCTTATAGTCTGTTACCACACGTGCAGTGCGTTTAAATGGTGTAAAAACTAGATTTGTATAATTCAACACTTGAAAATAATACGAGAACGAGAAAATAATTCAACACGAGAAAATAATACCTCTAACCAAACGCTTTGCTGTTTTAGCTCGATAAGATGTGTTTAAAATCTTATTGAAGATAGCGCATATGAGAGAAAGGCAGAAAATAAGATATTTTTAAGGTAAGCTAAACCCAACCTTGTGAACTGTTGAGTAAATTCTGACGAGAACTATTCTGCTCAATTTTTAAATTCAATATTATTCAAATAATGGATGTAATATAGTATTTGTATCAATCAATTGTAGTTATAGTAAGGCAGTATATGCACTATAATTATGACTATCCTCAGATTCGTTGATGTTATCTTAAAATTTCTAACTGATTGAATACCAAATCAAATCATCGCTCAACTTCTCATTAAGTATTTCTCACAATTGTGGGGTCCCCCCCCACAGAAAAGAAGATTGCCCCCCCCCCCCCCTCTTCTACGGCTGATCCAATCAGAGTGCAGTTCAGAATATTACTTGAAAATAGACAGAATGCTATATTGCAGAAAACATATTAAACATATAAACTTCGAATAAGGAAACATTATTAAATAAATACGTCAGCAGTTATCACTTCAGTTTTCCTTACTTTACATTAAAAAACATTTTAGTTTTATCTTACAAAACGGTAAATTGTAGAAACTGAACAAAAAACACACAATAGAGCAAAAATTAAAAGCAAAATGATTCCTAAAAATAATTTATCAAGTCCAAGTTTGTAACTGCTTCGGAAGGGTTCTCTGAAAATCTGCCAAGATGGTATTAATAACCTCTCAGCAGGCGATTTCTGTCCCGTTTCATTTTTGCCGCATGATTCAGCGTTTGCAGGAGAAATTATTTTTTCTTTGTTTATTAGTTGTTTGAATTGCACTACTAAACACAGTCCAGGTAGACCATAGATATCAACAGCAGAAAAAAAGGCAGCCTACGTTTCCAATATCGCAACGTTTCCAATATCGCTGAATCCATTTATCAGAGAGCCTGGGATAATAACGCAAATTACTATTACAGTTGTCTGTACGTGTCTTCTAATTGTCCACGTTTTTTCACCTTCTTCAAAACTGAGCCGCTTGATTTTGCGATAGACGTTTTCAAGGTAATATCGGAACAGGAACAGTGTTTCCACAAAGGAAAACGTTATTGATATCATTATTGCTACAGGGGCTAAAAAAGATCAACAAAATTTAAGACTGCTAAATGTTTATTTAATCTTGACGTCACTTTAATGTTTCATGGTCGACACTGAATGAGTAATGCGTATAAGGGCTTACAGGCACAGGGGAGGGGTATCTGCTTAAAAAATATCTTAAAATATTGTTAATTTTAATCATATTTTTAGAAACTTATAAATTTGTTAAAAATGGGTAGAAAATAGAAAAATTGAAATTTTTGAAATTATATATCTCTCCTCCCCTGTGCCTGTAAGCCCATTTACACATTAGTGGAATGCATGGACCAAACACCACGTCGAAGACAGTCCCAGGGAACTCGAAGTGTCATTACGCTGAGAAAAGTATATGATAACATTTTCATTTAATGATTGCAGTTGTACATAGTAAGATTTCCAAATAATCCTATTTTCGAGCTATTACTGACTTAGAAATGAGCTGAAGCCACGTGTTTCAAAGATTTCCTGGTCTTGAGACCGAATCTAAATCTTTGCTGCACAAGTTTTGCATGTATTTGCACAGACCATAATAAAAGAATTTTGTTCATGGAAATACATAATAATAATTACATAGTAATCTTATCAGCCAAATAATGCATTTTCTTATTTTTAATATATCTTGTGCAATGACCTAAACGTGACTCGGTCCGATTTCTAAATCGATACGGATAACGCAACTGAAATAAGAGTTTACTGGCATTTAGAAGTAAATGAGCACTAGACATTTTGTTTCAAATAAAGCTCTATATCGATTTAATAACTAAACCTTGCTTCCGGTTAACTTTTAGTTCCATTCATGTCAGAATGCAAAATTTGCGTGCATAGTTTGAACAGCGTTCAACAGTTCGACAGAATAGAGTTCGCGTGAATTTTCTATTGTTTAGATATCTATTGTTGCCGTTAGATATCTACGCTACCAACTATAATAATAATATAATAACAACTAATTTTTACAGTTCAGGTAATTTTACCTGAAATTCACCTGAAATTTCAGGCAGTTTTGGCTAAAATTGGTAAAAATTCAGGTAAAATTCAGGTAAAATTACCTGAACTGTAAAAATTAGTTGTTATTATATTATTATTATAGTTGGTAGCGTAGATATCTAACGGCAACAATAGATATCTAAACAATAGAAAATTCACGCGAACTCTATTCTGTCGAACTGTTGAACGCTGTTCAAACTATGCACGCAAATTTTGCATTCTGACATGAATGGAACTAAAAGTTAACCGGAAGCAAGGTTTAGTTATTAAATCGATATAGAGCTTTATTTGAACAGAAATTACCTGAACAGTTCAGGTGTTTTTTTCAGGTAAGTTCAGGTAAAAGTTCAGGCAGTGATACCTGAATTTTTCAGGTAAATTTCAGGTATATTTTAGGTGTGTTCACGTAGGGTTCAGGTGAGATAAATCGGCCTGAACTGTTCAGGTAGATTCAGGTGTTTTTTTCAGGTAAATTTACCTGAACCTTTTTTGAAGTGTAGTATTAATAAAAAACTATTGAAATGACATAAATACCGGTGTCGCGGACTTGATTTTTTTAGAGAATTGAAAGAATATAGTGAGACAGAAGGATCTATTGCCAATGATATCTTAGCAAGAGCCAAGGAAACCTTTTTAAATCAATCATCCAAGATTGTGGCTCTGCAAAAAGTACTTTCCACCTTATACAAATTTGAGGGAAAAGACGAAGAATCGTGGGCATAATTGACAAAATTATGCTTGAATGGGGTCAAGTTTTTGATCGAATTGCAGAGATTTCAGAGACTTAATCATTACGTCACCTCGTACACTTTTGGAAATTTTTGCTTGTTTTGGACGCGTGTGACGTTCTATTGTCATACATATCCACTTTTTGTTCTGAACTTGAATTGTGAAAAAAAGACGGTCCATTGTTGAAGAGAATTCCGTCGCAATTACAGACATCTAACGTAGGCAATGTTCACAAACAATGAAATAAGGTCTACACTTTTAGGCTTTTTATGCTTTGGTCTTAATGGAATTATGGCTAATAGTGTAGTCCATTAATTACGTAATTAGACAAACATCGTTCTGTTTTCTCTTATCAGTTCTGACAGTAGATTGTAATTCATTTGCCAAATATTAACGGAAGGACCGAAGAAAGGCTTAAAACTAAAAATCTTATTTGGATGGACGTCTTGAAAGGTTGTTAATTTGGATATCATAAAACAAATTTTGTTAGATAAATTGAAATATCGAGTATTTAAATAATTATCTTTGTGTCCTGATTATATGTCCAGATAAAAGATACAAAATGGTTTAAAACACGTAGAACTAAAAGAAAGTTTTCCATTTGACAAAATAATCACGTAACAGTTGACAATGCATTTTTTCTCTCTTGAACCTTTTACGTTACCCTTCTTTCACTTTTTTCTTCACCCTCTACACTGCTATAGAAATCTGTGAAAAAACTCATCAACTTCGCATCGTTCATCAGTTTTAATCCGTCATTCCTTATTTTAAATAAACTCACCAGCGATGGATATGGTTAACACCGTTTTTACACAATTGTATAGCATTTTTTTACACAACTAGCATTTTTTAAACAAGCTTATAATTAGAATGAGGTAAGGTTAAAATGAACTCTATTGTGCTCACAAAAGCTGGACACTATACTGAGGCACTTATAGTTAGAATCAGGAAGAGTTCAAATAACCCCTCTTGTGCTCAAAATTGCGAGGCAACATACTCAGGGACTTTTGTACAAAAATTCAGTTATAATTATTTCAATTGGTAATTTAGTGTTCATCAGTAAATCATGAACTATAGTCATATTTGCTTTCGTGGTTGTGCTTAGGGAATCGACGTCAAATGCGCTAAATTGCGTCAACCAAAGGGTTTAGGAAAAATTTAAACACTTAATCTTTGTAAAATGATAAATCAATTTGTGGATTGAAATGAGAACAAAATTGCGGAATTTAGTAACATTAAAACATATTTTTTATGAACAGTTTTTGTGGACAAATCAAACTCGGATTTTGGCTACGCTTACTCCGAGTGATTGTGATATTAATTTGGAGACAATAGTGACAACACTTCACGACATTTATCACAAAATTGCCAATATTTGAGAATTGTAGAGAAGGAATACGGATGTTTTCACTACTTAGCAATATTTAAATAGTTTTTTTTACAAGAGTCAATGTTGTGCAACTGTTTTTCCACCGTCAGTACTTGATCGTTTATAGTGTTTCAGTAAATCTTTCAGAAGCTGGTTCGAAAGCATGCTGCAAAAAGACTCGCAGATGATTTTGACTAAAAAGCTTTCAAATCGTAGCAAAGTTCAAGGCTTGCAGTTTTCTGACTCACCAAGTCAACTAATGAACGTATACTTACTTAAGACATTGTGTAGAAGCTATTGCAGTTCATAGCGGTGAAAAAAACTAAACCTTAACATAAAACTTAACTTTAACATAGCGGTGAAAAAAAACTTCACTTTAACGTAACTTAACTTTAACTTAACTTTAACATAACTAACAAAATCGCGTTGTTTTTGTTTTCTCAGGAATTCTTGAAAATTTTATAACTAGTAAATATTTGTGACAAGTGCTGAAAAAGGGACAAGTTTTCGAAAAAAAAACGCAATGAAAACGTTCCCCTTGCTCTCACCTCAACCACTGCACTTACTTCAGGTGAACTTTTGAAATCGCTTGCAAGTCATTTCAAAATTTCTATAAAAACAAGTTATTATGAATATTAGCTATGCTAACCTATTCTAAACAACACTCTTAGTCATATTATTTTGAAACATTCACCGGCTGCTTATTCAGAAGAGTGGAGCTCAGAAAATCAACCAGTCGCAATGAAGTACCCTAAACAATCAAACAGAATGATTTGCAAAAAAAACAAAGCAACTAGTTCACAAATTAGACTTAACAATGAAAAAAATGACTAATGTTTTCATTGATTCTTTTGAAATTGCCCAACAAAATGCCCAACAAAATCAAACCGTTAGAATCAAGATGCAGTCAATAATTTTGCTCAATAAAATGTTACCGAATGGCAGAATCATCAAAAATTTCGCACAATTTTGGTCAATTAATGAAACTTTGAAGTTCTGGTTTATTTAATTAGCTCAAGCAGGTGATTTGTTTTGATGATTTAACCTAATTTGAGCCATCTCAAGAGAGTACGTTTCAAAATCAACCGAGAATGAGTTGAAATGACGATTACAGTGTTCTCATAATTGGTTTGATTTTTGTGTGTTTAGTTAAATGTTACTCATCGGTGATCAATTGAGCTGAGTGTAGTTCACAGAACCTTTAATTATCGGGAGAACTAAGTTTTGATCGTTTTTTCAAGAACGGCAGTTTTAAAAAAAAATTACCACAAAAAAGATTTTTTAAAATTTTTTTTACCACTAATTGAAATTATAAGACACCAAAGGACTGCTAAAGTGTTTTCATTATAGCGGACTACTGATGAAAGTAAAAACCATTAAGAAGCGCAAGAAAAGGTCAGTTTAAGTATGGAGCGTATAAACTGAAAAAGAAAATTTTCCGTTAGCTTCTGAAAAGGTTGTTTTTCCTGTTGTCCCAGATTTGAATGTCCCCTAAAAAGAACAATTTCACTCAATTTTTATCATTATAAAACACAAAGTTGTGCTACTATTTTTCCACTTTCAGTAGTTGATCGTTTATATAGTAAGTCCCATAAAGCTGCAATGCAACCAAACATTCGAAAAGCTCGGGGCGTGCAGATGGACAGTGTTTTGCTACATATCTGCACGTTATAAAATTGAACTTTGACCTTTGAAACGTTCGATAGCGTTGCAACTTTATGGGACTGACTATAGTGTTTCAGTAGGTGTTTCAGATGCTGGTTGAAAAGCATGCTGCAAAAAGACTTGCAGATACTTTTGACTAAAATGCTTTCAACTCGAAGCAAAGTTCAACGCTCACAGTTTTATGACTCACCAAGTCAACTAATGGATGTATACTTACTTAAGACATTGTGTAGAAGCTATTGTAGTTCATAGCGGTGAAAAAAACTTGACTTAAACATAATTAACAAATTTGCGTTGTTTTTGTTTTCTCAGGAATTCTTAAAATTTTTATAACTATTAAAGATTTGTGAAAAGTGCTGAAAAAGGGTCAAGTTTTCAAAAAAACGCAATGAGAGCGTTCCTTTTGTTCTCACCTCAACCACTGCAATTTCTTCAGTTGAACATTTGAATTCGCTTGCAAGTTATATCAAAATTTCTTTAAAAACAACTATAATGAATTTTAGCTATGCTATTCCATTCTGAACAACACTCTTAGTCATCTTATTGTGTAATATTCACCGGCTGCCCATCAGAAGGATGGAGTTCAACAAAATCAACCAGTCGCGAAGAAGTACCCTAAACAGTCAAATAGAATGATTGCAAAAAAAACAAAGCAACTAGTTCACATATTAGATTTAACACTGAAATAAATGACTAATGTTTTAATTGGTTCTTTTGAAATTGCCCAACAAAATGCCCAACAAAATACCCAACAAAATTAAACCGTCAGAATCAAGATGCAGTCAATAATTTTGCTCAATAAAATGTTATCGAATGGCAGAATCATGAAAATTTTGCACAATTTTGGTCATTTTTTTTTATTTTGATCAGTTTTGGTGAATCAAAACAAACAAAATGTCTCCTCGAAATACATATGACAAATGAAAAAAAAAACTCTTTTTTTACATTTATGTTATGCATCTCTGAAGTTTTGGTTTCTATAATTAGCTCAAGCAGGTGATTTTTTTAATGATTTAACCTACTTTCATATCAAGAGACTACGTTTCAGAATCCACCCAGAATTAGTTGAAATGACGATAACAGTGTTCCCATAATTATTTCATTTTGTGTGGGTTTAGTTAAATGTTACACATCGGTGATCAATTGAGCCGAATGTATTGCACATAACCTTTAATTATCGGGAGAACAAAGTTTTGATCGTTTTTTCAAGAACGGCAGTTTTAAAAAAAAATTACCACAAAAAAGATTTTTTAAATTTTTTTTTACCACTAATTGAAATTATAAGACACCAAAGGACTGCTAAAGTGTTTTCATTATAGCGGACTACTGATGAAAGTAAAAACCATTAAGAAGCGCAAGAAAAGGTCAGTTTAAGTATGGAGCGTATAAACTGAAAAAGAAAATTTTCCGTTAGCTTCTGAAAAGGTTGTTTTTCCTGTTGTCCCAGATTTGAATGTCCCCTAAAAAGAACAATTTCACTCAATTTTTATCATTATAAAACACAAAGTTGTGCTACTATTTTTCCACTTTCAGTAGTTGATCGTTTATATAGTAAGTCCCATAAAGCTGCAATGCAACCAAACATTCGAAAAGCTCGGGGCGTGCAGATGGACAGTGTTTTGCTACATATCTGCACGTTATAAAATTGAACTTTGACCTTTGAAACGTTCGATAGCGTTGCAACTTTATGGGACTGACTATAGTGTTTCAGTAGGTGTTTCAGATGCTGGTTGAAAAGCATGCTGCAAAAAGACTTGCAGATACTTTTGACTAAAATGCTTTCAACTCGAAGCAAAGTTCAACGCTCACAGTTTTATGACTCACCAAGTCAACTAATGGATGTATACTTACTTAAGACATTGTGTAGAAGCTATTGTAGTTCATAGCGGTGAAAAAAACTTGACTTAAACATAATTAACAAATTTGCGTTGTTTTTGTTTTCTCAGGAATTCTTAAAATTTTTATAACTATTAAAGATTTGTGAAAAGTGCTGAAAAAGGGTCAAGTTTTCAAAAAAACGCAATGAGAGCGTTCCTTTTGTTCTCACCTCAACCACTGCAATTTCTTCAGTTGAACATTTGAATTCGCTTGCAAGTTATATCAAAATTTCTTTAAAAACAACTATAATGAATTTTAGCTATGCTATTCCATTCTGAACAACAATCTTAGTCATCTTATTGTGTAATATTCACCGGCTGCCCATCAGAAGGATGGAGTTCAACAAAATCAACCAGTCGCGAAGAAGTACCCTAAACAGTCAAATAGAATGATTGCAAAAAAAACAAAGCAACTAGTTCACATATTAGATTTAACACTGAAATAAATGACTAATGTTTTAATTGGTTCTTTTGAAATTGCCCAACAAAATGCCCAACAAAATACCCAACAAAATTAAACCGTCAGAATCAAGATGCAGTCAATAATTTTGCTCAATAAAATGTTATCGAATGGCAGAATCATGAAAATTTTGCACAATTTTGGTCATTTTTTTTTATTTTGATCAGTTTTGGTGAATCAAAACAAACAAAATGTCTCCTCGAAATACATATGACAAATGAAAAACAAAACTCTTTTTTTACATTTATGTTATGCATCTCTGAAGTTTTGGTTTCTATAATTAGCTCAAGCAGGTGATTTTTTTAATGATTTAACCTACTTTCATATCAAGAGACTACGTTTCAGAATCCACCCAGAATTAGTTGAAATGACGATAACAGTGTTCCCATAATTATTTCATTTTGTGTGGGTTTAGTTAAATGTTACACATCGGTGATCAATTGAGCCGAATGTATTGCACATAACCTTTAATTATCGGGAGAACAAAGTTTTGATCGTTTTTTCATGAAGAGCAGTTTTAAAAAAAACCTACCACGAAAAAGATTTTTAATATTTTTCTTACCACTAATTGAAATTATAACACACCAAAGGACTACTAAAGTGTTTCCAATATAGCGGACTTCTGATTAAAATAAAAACCATTGAGAAGCGCAAAAAACGTCAGTTTAAGTTTGGAGCGTATAAATTGAAAAAGAAATTTTTCCGTAAGCTTCTGAAAAGGTTGTTTTTACTGTTGTCCCAGATTTGAATGTCCCCTAAAAAGAACAATTTCACTCAATTTTTATCATTATAAAACACAAAGTTGTGCTACTATTTTTCCACTTTCAGTAGTTGATCGTTTATATAGTAAGTCCCATAAAGCTGCAATGCAACCAAACATTCGAAAAGCTCGGGGCGTGCAGATGGACAGTGTTTTGCTACATATCTGCACGTTATAAAATTGAACTTTGACCTTTGAAACGTTCGATAGCGTTGCAACTTTATGGGACTGACTATAGTGTTTCAGTAGGTGTTTCAGATGCTGGTTGAAAAGCATGCTGCAAAAAGACTTGCAGATACTTTTGACTAAAATGCTTTCAACTCGAAGCAAAGTTCAACGCTCACAGTTTTATGACTCACCAAGTCAACTAATGGATGTATACTTACTTAAGACATTGTGTAGAAGCTATTGCAGTTCATAGCGGTGAAAAAAACTTAACTTAAACATAATTAACAAATTTGCGTTGTTTTTGTTTTCTCAGGAATTCTTAAAATTTTTATAACTATTAAAGATTTGTGAAAAGTGCTGAAAAAGGGTCAAGTTTTCAAAAAAACGCAATAAAAGCGTTCCACTTGTTCTCACCTCAACCACTGCAATTTCTTCAGTTGAACTTTTGAATTCGCTTGCAAGTCATTTCAAAATTTCTTTAAAAACAACTATAATGAATATTAGCTATGCTCTTCTATTCTATACAACACTCTCAGTCATCTTTTTGTGTAACATTCACCGGCTGCCCATCAGAAAGGTCGAGTTCAAAAAATCAACCAGTCGCGAAGAAGTACCCTAAACAATCAAATAGAATGATTTGCAAAAAGACAAAGCAACTAGTTCATATATTAGATTTAACAATGAAATAAATGACTAATGTTTTAATGGGTTCTTTTGAAATTGCCCAACAAAATGCCCAACAAAATCAAACCGTTAGAAGCAAGATGCAGTCAATAATTTTGACCAATAAAATGTTACCGAATGGCAGAATCATCAAAATTTTGCACAATTTTGGTCAATTAAGGAAACTTTGTAGTTCTGGTTTCTTTAATTAGCTGAAGCAGGTGATTGGTTTTGATGATTTAATCTACTTTGAGTCATCTCAAGAGAGTACGTTTCCAAATCCACCGAGAATGAGTTGAAATGACGATTACAGTGTTCTCATAATTAGTTTGATTTTTGTGTGTTTAGTTAAATGTTACACATCGGTGATCAATTGAGCTGAGTGTAGTTCACAGAACCTTTAATAATCCGGAGAACTAAGTTTTGATCGTTTTTTCATGAAGAGCAGTTTTAAAAAAACCTACCACAAAAAAGATTTTTTAATATTTTTTTTACCGCTAATTGAAATTATAACACACCAAAGGACTGCTAAAGTGTTTCCATTATAGCGGACTACTGATTAAAATAAAAACCATTAAGAAGCGCAAGAAAACTTCAGTTTAAGTATGGAGCGTATAAACTGAAAAAGAAAATTTTCCGTTAGCTTCTGATAAGGTTGTTATTCCTGTTGTCCAAGATTTGAGTGTCCCTTAAAGAACAATTTTGCTCATTTTATATCATTATAATACATGAAATGATTTTGGGGCTACAGAAGAAGGGCTACAATACCGCATTCGAGTCTCTTATCTTTATTTAAAGCGAAAATATACTGATGTTATCTCAACGTCTTTTTTTCTATATTTCTGGGTTTTGAAATTGAGAGTCATAGGGGAAGCCAATTGAGTGCTCAACTTCTAAAATTACTTGAGCATCAGAAGCAAAGAATTGTTTTCTTGTTCGTATCTAATCTATCACAAGTTTGGCCAATTCTTTGAAAGTTCAGTCAAGCAAATTTTCAAAGGAAATGCAAGGGGCGGGTTTGAAGCTCAGTGTAAGCATCCAGAGAATTTCACAAATATAAGCGAAATGGAACTCGGGGAAAAATTTATACGGCAACAATTAGCTATCAAATTTAAATTACGTTTTTATGGAAAAAAGAAACAAGATTTTTCCCAAGTATTAAATAAATTTTTATCTTTGCTTTAATTTTTCAAGTTCACGCTTCTATAAAGTTTTTCTGTTTTAGTCAAATTGTGTTGAAATAAAAAACATAGCAGGACATGTCCTGACGTACAATTCAAAGAATTTTCATTGACTAAACAGAAAAACTAGACCTAGAATGGACTATGAGTGAATTGAGAAAACCATTTTAAAAAAATCAGATCGAAAAATAAGAAGAAAAAACAAAAAATCAATGTCAAAATGCCGCACGTGAACAAAAAAAAACCACTAGCGAGAAATTAAAATTTAATTCAAACAAAAAACTAGGCCTAGAATGAGCTGTGAATGGACTGGGAAAACCATTTAGAAAAAAATCCGATCCAAAAAATCGAAAAAACAGTAAAAATCAGGGTGAAATTGCCGCATGTGAACAAAAAACCACTACCGAGAAACCGAATTTTTGTTCAAACACCATTTTCGCACTCTACTTTAAAATTAGAGCGAAAAAAATTCACGCCGCAAAACCACTCGCTTTTTCGCTCCTTTTCCTGTTTCGGCGTGACCAAAATCACTACTCCAATTTGACTTCAAAAATCATGAAAATGTGTGAACAGATCTTAAAAACATAGCCGAAAGAATTCCGGAAGCAACTCGAAGCGTCAAAACTTCACTATCCGTAATTGCATCGGAAGCCACTACCTTACTACCTTTTGTATTAAACCATTAACTCACTGCATCTCCAGGGCTGCTCTAAAAATTGGTGAAACTTAAACCACTGTCACCAAGAGAAACAAAATGCACTAAAATTTTATATTATTGAAAACGTTTGGTAACGTTGAAATATCCGAAATAATTAAGGTCGTCATAAAACTGATAGTCTAAAAAAGCTGACAAGGTTATCAATTGCCCTCAAATAATTCATGATTCCAATCTGAAAAAGATCGCGAAAGCGAATGGCAGATAATAATCTTAGAAACTAAGTTAAATCTTTAAATCTTTTAAATTTAAGAACAAAAAACACCTATAATTACACTCGTAATCACTGCAATTAAGACAAAATACAACACACACTTGTTCCTTGTTGTACATTTGCTAGACAATATGATATCATACTAATTCAAAAATTAAATTGATCATAGAAAAGACATAAGCAGCAGAATATTCAAAGGCAAAAAATCGTTTAAATTAATACCAAGGCCGGAAAAAAGTTAAACTAAATAGTCATAAGTGGAAATTTCGGAAAAGACTTGCTATCAAACACCCAGAACTACCTTATGTTGAATGAAATCAATTGCAAACCAAAGAAATGATGAAAATCTAAGAAAAAGCTGAAATCATTCATTTTTAACAACTGAAAAAATCAATATGCCGAAAATAAATGTAGATGACAGGACAAAGCTAGAATGATACTAACTAGAATGTGAAGAATATGGGCACAATGTAAGGAACACCGTAACAAAAAGACATTCTTGGTTTTTGAAAGTTAAAAATTAATTTAAAAAATTCAAGAAAAACAAATACATTTCATTGTTCGGCATTCAAGACATAGAAAAGATAACTAGACATCCGATACAAAGATCTATACTCCTGAGGAGAACAAAAAAATAGGAAAAAGCAGAATTCAAAAATACGAAACATTGAAACAATTTGCAAAAAAATGGTCAAAAAAATTTTAAGACTGCATTTATGAAAAAGTTTTTAATATTTTCTTCGAAAAATTAACGCCAAAAAATGATTGAATTTTTATTGAAACTAAATTAAAGTCCCTCACGTTGAACAAAAAGACTATTTCTAGCAGTTACAACCAAAATACAAACAAAAAATTGACGAAAATCGGGAAAAAACTACCAAAATCGGATTAGCATATGTACAATTTTATAAAACAAAATTACATCGAGGGAGAAAGAGGCGCTGAGTATATTAATTATCAAAGAGAAGTCGCCATTTTAACTGATTTCTTACAAAAAGACTTAAAAGATCCAAAGATAAAGAAATTAATAGGAAAAAAGCCAAAAATTAACTAAAAAATCAAGAAATCTGGGCCAATTTTCAACTTGAAACGCATTTTCAGGCGTTGCAAGACATTGTGGCATCAATTTGCGAGGTTTATATTTCATTATAGTATCGAATAAAATTTATTTCTACAAGAAACCAAATTAAAAGCAAAAAAAATTGGGCCACTTAGACGAAAAAATGGCTAAAAACGGTTATCTATACGTGCCATTCAGTCAAAAACTACTTTTCAAAGTCAAAAAGTAGCGCATGATTAAAAAACGTATCTCGCTTAGCGAAAATCTGTTCACCAAGACAGCTTTTCTCACTTTCGCTTTTAGGTCAAAATGCCGCGTGAACAAATCTACTTCCTGTAAAAAATAACATAGCCGGAAGAATTCCGGAAGCGATTAGAAGCGTAAAAACTTGACAAAAAACCTAATTGCAGCTGAAACCATTAACTTTTTTGATAAATCATACACTAATTACCCCCCCCCCCCCTCCCCCCGGTCTGATAAAAAAATTGGTGAAATGTTTGGTAAGGATGAGCGCAAAATAAATAGGATAGTCAAAACACTGATAGTCTCAAAAAGCTGACAGGGCTATCAACTGCCCTCAAATAATTCATGGTTCTAATCTCAAAAAGATTGCTAAAGCAAACGGCAGATAATAATAACTTAGAAACTAAATTAAATTTTTCAAAAAATAATGCTCAAAGTTAAGAATCAGAAAACTACTACAGTTAGATTTCTCATCACTGCAATTAAGACAAAAACAACATATACTTTTTTCTTCTTGCATATATGCTAGACAATATGATTTCAAACTAATTCAAAAATTAAAATATTCATATAAAAACAACAGAGTAATATTTAAAGGAAAAAAAATGTTTAAGAACAATACCAAGGTCGGAAAAAAATACAATAAAAAATAATAAGTGGAAATTCTGGAAAAGGCTTTCTAGTAAACTCTTAGTACTGCCTTATGTTGAATGAAATCAATTGCAACCCAAAGAAATGACGAAAATCTAGGAAAAAGCCGAAATCATTCAATATGTTAATAACTGAAAAAATAAATATATCCAGTATAAATGTAGGTGCCAGGACAGAGCTAGAAAGATACAAGCTAGAATGTGAACAATATGGACACAATGTAAGGAACACCGTAACAATGACTAATTCTTGATTTTTGAAAGTTCAAATCAAAGTTTAAATTTTTGAAAGTTTAAAAATCAAATTTAAAAAAACAAGAAAAACCAACAGCATTTCATTTTTCAGCATTCGAGACATAGAAAAAACAACGATTCATCCGAGACAAAAATCTATCCTCCTGAAAAGATCAAAAAAGAAAAAGCAGAAACCAAACATACGAAAACATTGAAACATTTTGCAAAAAAAGGTCAAAAAGTTTTTAGGACTGCATTTATAAAAAAATTTAACTGTTTTTCAAAAATTTAATGCTCAAAAAAATATTGACGTTTTTATTGAAACGAAATGAAAGCCCCTCATGTTGCACAAAAAGAATATTTCTAGTAATTAAAACCAAAATACAGACAAAAAACTGAGAAAAATAGGAAAAAACTAACAAAATCGGATTAGCATATGTACAATTTTATAAAACAAAATTACATCGAGGTAAGAAGAGGCATTGAGTATATGAATTGTCAACGGGAAGTTGTCACATTGACTGTTTTTTGACAAAAAGACTGCTAAAAGATCCAAAAATGAAGAAAACAATAGGAAAAAAGCCAAAATTAATTAAAAAATCAAGAAATTTATGCCAATTTTGAACTTGAAACACGTTTTCAGGCTCTGCAAAACACTGTGCTATTAATTTGCAAGGTTTACATTTCAATATAGCATTGAATAAAAATCATTTCTACAAAAAATCAAATTACAAGCAAAAAAAAAAATGGGCCACTTAAACGAAAAAACGGCTAAAAACGGTTATCTATATGTGCCATTCAGTCAAAAACTCTTTTTCAAAGTCAAAAGGTCATTCACTAAACGCAGCGCATGATCAAAAAACTTCTCTCGCTCAGAAAAAATTAGTTCACACGGCAATTTTTCTCACTTTCGCCTTTAGGTCAAAACAGCGTCTGAACGAATAGTACTTCCGGTAAAAAAAAAACCTTAAGAAAACCAATACTCCTCTTCGAGTCGTAAAAAAAAACAGCGCCCCAATACAATTCAAATTCTTTGAATTGTAAAAATTAAAACGGCATACTAAGGAGGAGTAAGAACACGCAAAACCAATTTAAAGGTTTTTTCATTTTTTTGTCTTTTGAATGCTTGATTTTTTGAATCTTTGAAAATCTTTGCTTTAATTTGCTTAAAAAAATGTAGGCTCATATAAAAATACAGTTAAAAAATTGATGAAAGTTTGTCTATTGATTAATTTAACACTTTTCCTTAACACCCACAAAAACCCTTTTTTTCCTTTTTTTTGTTTTCTTTTTATTTTTTAAAAATAGACCTCAGTTTTTCTGAACTGCAACAAATTTATTAGGGATTCTCGAAATATCAAGACCAGCCTCTACAGGCTACACTTTGTTCTTCTTTCCTCTACTATGCGTAAACAAAAACGAATATTTGACCAATGAAAAAAATTACGCCTCGCATATATAGTCACCTATTTTGAAAAAAAAATGTTAGAACAAAAATATTACAGAGACAGAGAGGCGTCATTTTTGTTGCAAATTACGAGTGATGCAACAAATTATTGCACGCTAATTTTCGTACATTGCAGCGTTTGACTCTTTTGAAAACCTCTATCTAGATGTGATGTTCTAGTGTAGCTAAGGTTTGGTTGCAGACCATGCTAAAACTTTTTCCTCTGACACTATCAAATCGGCGGAGAAAGAGTATAAATAGGTGGCATTTGTCTCCGTGTGTTGACGCAGTGTTGTATTATAATCATTGCCTTGTCCGCTTTTGCGTGAAACCGTCATAAAAATGCCTTAACAGTCATGAATAGTTTTATTATTATTTTTAAGTAAAGGTACTAGGTCGCATATGATATGTATCAATCTTCAATAATTCATCGTATTATTCAATTTTACGCCGTAATGCCAATAATGTTGCAAGAAAATTGATCAAAGCAGACATATTTTGATTTGTTATTGCCGATTTTCTTCAATAAAAACCTAAAGGCCAAATTGAAGTGTAGAGTTAGAATAGCATGACAAGCACAATTCAACATTACATTCTATCGGAGCCAATGTGATTCACGCTTGTCAATATACACATTTAGAAACTGCTACTCTAACAAGCATATCATACAAGATGTGAAATTGACAATCAAACTTTATTCACCGTAGTATCAGAAAGTCAGTTTTGCGACATATTTGCGACTTGACAAATTCATATGTTATGGAAGTTTCTTGATACAAAATTTCCGAAAAAAAACTTTTATTTGGTTAACAAAGCTCATCTGACACCAATTTGTCGACATCCAGAGCTTAATCAGTGATGCACTTTTGGCGTGAGTAGTAGATTAAAAAGAGCTGGAAAATCAATTTTGAATTGTTCATTTTTATCCTAAACAACTGACTTTCCACGCGTTCTGACGCAAAAATTTCGAGCGGCAAATTATTTGTAGTATACGTTATTTGTTTTTTGTCATCTGTTTGATTGTACATCTTGAAAAGAGAATTGAGTTCCATATTCTCAAAATTACTTTCCCTCAAGAGGAACAACTTTTTGATGAATATGAAATTTGAAGAAACTGCACAACAGTTTTTCTTAATAACTTTAAAGTATTCGAGAACATGTTCATATTGGTGTTATTGAAAGCATTTGATAACCGAAATTGAGTTAAAGAAATTATATTGACCTCGCCTAATTAAAAATCTACAATTACGTTGTAAAATTGTGCATATATAGCGAATTCAGAGGGCTACAGCTTGTTGAATAAGATTTCTCCAAATTTTAATATGGGTTGTTAAACGGGAACACAACAAAAGCTTCATTGTTTTAACTTTAAAAATTTTTTGTTTTTCCGAGCGAAACAAATTTTTTGAACAATTTGTTACTATTCTAAATCAATAGTGCAACAGTAATCTGACAGCTCAGATTGGGCTAGTAAAAGGGACAAACGTCTATCGCCGGATCGATAGAGAGCTGATATCGAAGAAAACTCCGAAATCATCAGGCATAGACACCTCTCACGACAATAAAATTTGTGGGGTCGTTCATTATAATTTGAATAGTGGGATCCTTCCTCCAGAGCTGATTTATGATACAACAAGGGTTGATCAGTTCGCAGCAACCATTGAACCTGATTCGTAACCACTTGGATGGAAACCCTTATAAATGGAAGGAGTGGTCAGGTATGTTTTTTTGCTATTGAAGATCAACAACTAGTCAATCAGACTCAGAGGAAACGAGCCATCTGAAGACTCCACTAATAGTCGTTGAAAAATCTAGAACGAGATTTTCTGGGCAACTCTATAGTGGTCCATGTACACATGTACAGTTCTGGTTTTGGAAAGTTGCAGACCTCATATGATCATCAATGCAGAATTGGACAGTTATCAGGTCTGATGATTTTCTCAAACCTTTTTCTAAATTTGTGAAAGTGTCGAAAGTGAGCACAAACGTTGGTGATTTTCAGTCAAGCTGGTAATTGTGCGTAGCAGAAGGCAAATTACCTCCTGTTCTCAAAGAGATGTGGTGGTTCTATGATAATGGTAAAAAAGAAGACTTTCTGGTTATGTCTGAAAAAAGCTATCAGGAAACACATTTGGGTGTGGAGAATTTTTAGCTTTCAAATGAAAGTAAAAAAAAGAAGCTGAAAAAACACTACTAAAGATCAATGACAACAAAAGGAGTTGTATTTCACTGAGTATTCAGACAAGCAGAAAAGGAAGCCATCGCAAAACAATGACTTTGGGTTTGCTCCCTTAACAAACTCATAAAATTTGGATCTTCGTTTATGATTCAGAAACATGAATTTACATTATAGGTACGCATTAGCAGTGGAGCAACGCTTATTTTACGGATATCTGGGCAAATAAACCAACCACCAATCAACCAACATCCAAAAACCTGGGTTAGGAAATCGAGAGTTTTTTCAGAGCGGTGGTAATAAGTTTCAGAGACATGCTTCCTCGACAGAGGAGCATTGATTTCACCCATCGATAGAAGTTTGGAAGAGAGCTCGCCAGCCAAATGCACCGAGGCTACGCTTGTTTTTGTTGAGGTACACTGAACGGCGGACTTAAAAACATATATGTTTCCTCTCAAAGTAACTGCACTGCATTCAAAGCTGCTTTCAGTAGAAACTTTTGCATATCCCTCAATGGAAAACAAAAACAATGATTACAACAAGCTGAAGAAAAACTTTAATCAATTGACTGTTCTCAGTAACAACCGAGGAACAACGGAGTTTCAGCTTGTTGGAAGTTGGCATCTTCGTTGGTCAAAGAACTTATGACTCACAATGGCTATTGTACTACAAAAGGGCCTTATAAACGAGCTATGATGTTTAGTCAGTAGATCCATGGCTGGTAAAAAGAAAAAATTTTGACTTTTTTTGCTTTCACAGAAAAATTGAAAGCGGCTGAGAAAACCCACTCAATGTGGAACATAGAAACGTATGACTCAATGATGACAGTCGTCAAGCAGTCAAAATAAACTGAAATCTCTACCTGCCGATCAATTACAACTCAGCCTTGGTCACCTGTGTTAAATCAAACCTCAAAAGTTTATATCAAGAATCAGTCATTGGCACAGGCGTCAAACAAAAATTCTTAGAAGTAATAAACCAATATGATGATAATCCGCTGCTGGTGCATCCTTAGATCATCCGAAGGAGGATACATCTGTATGCTACCAAATACATGATGTATGCTTTGACCAGTCTACGTTCGCAACCGCGAATGCACTCAACTAATTAGGCCATAAAAATGGAAATTCCAATCAGACGTCTTTCAATGCCACATTTAGAATCGCGGGAAGCACTTATGGCAACCAGGTTAAGAGAACAGAGAGGCAATTAGCGCAAAGTAAAAACACAAGATTTTAAGTTTTGTTCTCATTCAGCTGCAGTAAAGCTGTGGACACTCATCTACCATCGTAAAGTGTAATTGATTGAAAGAAATTGATAGGCTGAGGTATTGAATACATGTTATGACTCGCATTTGAAACATGTGAGCGATATATTAACCCAGCTGGCATTGATACTAAGTAACCTACGATGGGGAATTTAAGAAATTTAAACAAGCAGCTGTGCTAGCCTGGTTGAAACAGCCAGACATTGAATGATCAGAGCAAGTGAACCTGTTTGTATCCTCTGATGAAGGAAGCATACTCTCAAATTTCTTCATGGCTGAACAAAGGGGTTGTTATTAAGTGGGAGAAAAATAGCAATTTATCGGACTACTGTAAAAGATGCATGCAAAAAGCGATTCTTGAGCAAACACAAAGCGGCAACAGTTGTAAAAAGTGTTAAAAAAATAGAGTATGCAAAGTCAATTATCCTCAAAATAATAGAACAACTCTTTGTGACTAATCTAATTCAATAGTGCAACAGTAATCTACAGTGGAGCTAATAAAAGCGATCACAAATGATAAATTCAAACTGCAATATCCGGGAAGATTTGAAAACGCTTAAATGAACTGGTTGTTATGAAGTTGTTCTCGTCCTTGATAAAAGGGCAGTCGTTACCTTTGATCCAGCGATCTCGATACCATAATTGCTGTCCAATCTGATGAAGTGAGTGCTAGAGGCGTCAACTAAAGACAATTGAAGGAATCAACAGAATTTTCCGGCAGACCGAAATAACCGCCAGCAAAAAAATGCATTGCGATAAAAAAATCGCGACCTCCGCTCAAAAATTGAGGTCAACCGTAATCGTATAACTAGTATAATACAGTACAGTATAAGAGGGAGCTAGTCACATCATCAAGATTTAGTAAGAGATTTTCGCAATGAACAGAGTGAAGGCTTCAAAATAATTGAAGGTTTAGATGGGCCAAAACACTAAAGGTATCCTGTCAACGGAGTGTTTTTATCCACGAGCTTGAGATTTTTATGCAATAGCAGCGTCTAAACAAGTTTGCACTCTATCCAACAAACTTTCTGGAAGAAATTCTACGTTAATCAACGGATTTGTGTGCAAAACAGATTTGAACTACTGTTGGCTTGCATTTTTATCGACAGCAGGCAACCAGAAATAACAAATAAAGAATCAACACGACAATTAAGGTACTGAAAGAGTTCGAGGAAAGTGACAACCAACCGAGGCACTTTTCAGTTGCTTGAACAATACAAGACAACTGAAGCTTTAACCGCAAACAGATAAGCTAGAAAGAGCATCAACTACAGGAAGAAGAGCGGTAACCAGAAATCAAAATGAGAAAAACGACATTTTATAATGATGATGTTTTTTCCACGACACACTTCAATTGCTTCGAAGAGTGGCGCTGACAGCTCAGATTGGGCTATTAAAAGGGACAAACTTCTATCGCCGGATCGATAGAGAGCTGATATCGAAGGAAACTCTGAAATCATCAGGCATAGAAACCTCTCACGACATCAAAAATTGTTGGGTCGTTCATTATAAATTGAACAGTGGGATCCTTCCTCCAGAGCTGATTTATGATACAACAAGGGTTGATCAGTTCGCAGCAACCATTGAACCTGATTCGTAACCAATTGGATGGAAACCCTTATAAATGGAAGGAGTGGTCAGGTATGTTTTTTTTGCTACTGAAGATCAACAACTAATCAATCAGACTCAGAGATAACGAGCCATCTGAAGACTCCACTAACAGTCGTTGAAAAATCTAGAAAGAGATTTTCTGGGCAACTCTTTAGTGGTCCATGTACAGTTCTGGTTTTATATGATCATCAATGCAGAACTGGACAGTTATCAGGTCTGATGATTTTTCAGACCTTTCTCTTAGTTTGTGAACGTGTCGAAAGTGAGCACACACGTTGGTGATTTTCAGTCAAGCTGATAATTGTGCGTAGCAGAAGACAAGTTACCTCCGTTTCTCAAAGAGATGTGGTGGTTCTATGATAATGGTAAAAAAGAAGACTTTCTGGTTATGTCTGAAAAAAGCTATCAGGAAACACATTTGGGTGTGGAGAATTTTTAGCTTTCAAATGAAAGTAAAAAAAAGAAGCTGAAAAAACACTACTAAAGATCAATGACAACAAAAGGAGTTGTATTTCACTGAGTATTCAGACAAGCAGAAAAGGAAGCCATCGCAAAACAATGACTTTGGGTTTGCTCCCTTAACAAACTCATAAAATTTGGATCTTCGTTTATGATTCAGAAACATGAGTTTACATTATAGGTAAGCATTAGCAGTGAAGCAACGCTCATTTTACGGATATCTGGGCAAATAAACCAACCACCAATCAACCAACATCCAAAAACCTGGGTTGGGAAATCGAGAGGTTTTTTCAGAGCGGTGATAAGAAGTTTAACAGACATGCTTCCTCGACAAAGGAGCAGTGATTTCACTCATCGATAGAAATTTGGAAGAAAGCTCACCAGCCAAATGCGCCGAGGCTACGCTTGTTTTTGTTGAGGTACACTGAACGGCGGACTTAAAAACATATATGTTTCCTCTCAATGTAAATGCACTGCATTCAAAGCTGCTTTCAGTAGAAACTTTTGCATATCCGTCAATCTCAAGGGAAAACAAGAACAATGATTACAACAAGCTGAAGAAAAACTTTAACCTATTGACTGTTCTCAGTAAAAACCGAGGAACAATGGAGTTTCAGCTGGTTGGAAGTTGGCATCACTGTTGGTCAAAGAACTTATGAGCCACAATGGCTATTGTACTACAAAAGGGCCTTACAAAACTTTTGGCTTTTTTTGCTTTCACAGAAAAATTGAAAGCGGCTGCAAAAACCCTATCAATTTGGAACATAGAAACGTATGACTCAATGATGACAGTCGTCAAGCAGTCAAAATAAACTGAAATCTCTACCTGCCGATCAATTACAACTCAGCCTTGGTCACCTGTGTTATATCAAACCTCAAAAAATTATATCAAGAATCAGTCATTGGCACAGGCGTCAAACAAAGATTCTTAGAAGTAATAAACCAATATGATGATAATCCGCTGCTGGTGCATCCTTAGATCGTCCGAAGGAGGATACATCTGTATGCTACCAAATACATGATGTATGCTTTGACCAGTCTACGTTCGCAACCGCGAATGCAATCAACTAATTAGGCCATAAAAATGGAAATTCCAATCAGACGTCTTTCAATGCCACATTTAGAATCGCGAGAAGCACTTATGGCAACCAGGTTAAGAGAACAGAGAGGCAAAGAGCGCAAAGTTAAAACACAAGATTTCAAGTTTTGTTCTCATTCAGCTGCAGTAAAGCTGTGGACACTCATCTACCATCGTAAAGGGTAAATGATTGTAAGAAATTGATTGGCTGAGGTTTTGAATACATGTTATGATTTGCATTTGAAACATGTGAGCGATATATTAACCCAGCTGGCATTGATACTAAGCAATCTACGATGGGGAACTTAAGAAATGTAAACAAGCAGCTGTGCTAGCCTGGTTGAAACAGCCAGACATTGAATGATCAGAGCAAGTGAACCTATTTGTATCCTCTGATGAAGGGAGCATACTCTCAAATTTCTTCATGGCTGAACAAAGGGGTTGTTATTAAGTGGGAAAAAGATAGCAGCGTTATCGGACTACTGTAAAAGATGCATGCAAAAAGCGATTCTTGAGCAAACACAAAGCGGCAACAGTTGTAAAAAGTGTTAACAAAAATAGAGTATGCAAAGTCAATTATCCTCAAAATAATGGAACAACAACCGTTTTTTAAGGAGAAGGTATCTCTCAAAGCTGAAAAGCAAACGTTAAGAAGCACCAAAATCAAACAATATTAATTTTTTTTGATGAAAAGGCAGTGAAGGCAAAATCAATTTGATTTATATGCAAAACGTAGAATAATGCTGCATCGAAAATATCGTGCCCTTTGTTTATTCCTGTTAATGAGAAAGAGAATAGAGAACATGAAAACACTTTGCATATAGGAAATTTTATTCAGTAAAACATGAGGATCTTGGACATACAAAACGCGTAAAGGTCAATCAAGGAAAACTGTGTAACCTGCTGAAAAGGGAGGTAATAACCACAAAAGATAACAACAGTAAAGATAATTTTACCCGAACAGGGAGGTGACTCATCAAGAACTCATCAGTCATCGAGGAAAGTTCTCCAACTACGAAGTGTTTTGTCGAGTAAACATTGAACGCACGACCATTGATGTCAGAGAGATAATTTCGTTAATGATTTAGAAGTGTTATCTCCAATCGTTACTTATTTGCCAAACAAATTGTTTGTTTCCCCGACATAATATAAGCAGAAGAAGCTGTCGATTATCAAATGGTCTTTCGACAAGCTAAAAACTATGCTCTTTTTTATCTGAAAAATTATTCGCAAAGAGTATTCGCCAATTTTTTATTAATCAAAAAAGCTGTTTTCTTCAGCAAATAAAAAATTCAAAGGCGATCACAATTAGTTGATCGGAAATAGCCGTAAGTGGGGTTGTATACAATAGGTTACGAAGACCACTGTGTGTTCTGACGGTGTGAGTGGCTCAACGAAACTTTGTACAAACAACGGAGGTTGCAAGATGTCAGTTGTATCAGACGTGCTCTTGTACTATCGGACGGAGATAGTGTTCGGACTGTGGAGAACAACGCCGGAGATGATAGGGAAGAGCTTCATGAATTAATTAACTGAACAATTTTTCAGGTCTCCTGTGAACAAGTAAAGTAAGAAGAGCAAACCAAGTAAAATGCAGTGCTACATTCTATCATTCTGCCGAAATGATTTGTGCACCTGTAGACACACATGATTTGGAACTTATTATTACGTGATCATCATACACGAGGGCTAAAAAAACTCGAAATCCAACTTTCTCACTATCAGGAAAACATTATTCCGCAGTAAAAACGATTTAAACAGTTCAAAACAAAATTGCTTTAGATTCTATACTATTGATTTGCAAGCCGACTTGTTGTTGATACAGCATGATCGACAAAAGTTCTTTATGGTTATCAAACCTCTTATGACATTAGAAAACATTACACTGAAAAATGACATCAACGAAAATTATTTTTATTCTGTTGCCTTATTATGATATCCTTGTCTTCATCTAGTTAGGAACGCAATTTGACATAAAAAACGACATGACTAGTAGTAAAAAGAAACTTCAAAATGTACCAAAATTGTTTTGCGACTCGCTAGTTTTTTCTTTTTAAAATACTATACCATGAATTTTTGAAGCACAATTCGTGGACGATAAATTACTTGATATAGGGTTTGGTTTTAAAAAAAACATAAACCGACAAATGTCGGAAGAATTGCTCTTGAACGACAAGCGAGGCAATTTAATTCAGGGGCTGTAGCCTAGATCAAATTATGGGTGCAAAAAGTTTTTCCCCCGCCGGGATTCGAACCACTGCCCTCCCGATCCACAGCCACAACTACTAACCACTGCGCTACAGATCACATTCCTGAATTATTCTGCAACCGAATTTATATTAGCTTTACTTCAGAGCAATAGAGATCACTCAAAAATGAAGAACGAAAGCTCGAAAAAGTCACTTGAGAAGTCAAAGAATGTTCTAGAAGAAAAGCGCAAAACTGTCAAGCGAAAAATTTGCATGAAAAAGACACACACGTTTACAATAATTGCTATGAACTGCGTTCAAGAGCAGTTAATCATCTTACTGACTGTACCGTTTCTACTTTAACGTGACTTATTAGAACTAAATTAGACGTTCTAAATTCCTTCTTGCCTCAAGAGGAAAAAAACAAACATGGGAGAAGTTTGTACAGAAAGCAAAGCTTTGTTTCTTACAAGCTACATTGTATCTCAGTCCGATTTTACATTGCCGCTATTGAAACAAATGAGAACTGAAGTTGTTAGATGAAAGCTAAAATGCAGGGCTAAATTTATTTGCAAAAGACTCTCTGCTTGCGATTTATAGCTCGAGTTTTTAAGCAGCACCATCAAAAATTTGATTATCTCAACAAAGAATTTTTTGGCATAGTTTTTGGTAAACGCAAGTAATGTAAAAGTACTCTACAGTATACCCGATAATACAGCTCACAAAATTGGATTGCAGAAACGTAATATCCGAACAGTTTTCAAACCGCAGAAACTGGGCGGTTTAAAGCGCTCCTTGACTTTGAAAGGAAAACAGCCGTTACAAAATTTTCTTGGTATTCGTTATTGGTCATATATGAGTTGTATGACCTCTTAGTTGTCGTAAAACGACAATAGAAATCGTTGCATATTATCCAGCGCATTGACGAATTTAATAGAGACCTTCAAAAAGAACAAGTTAAACCATAATTGGCATTAGCAAGAGAGCACAGTAAACGATATGAAGTTATTCAAAGCCTGTTGATAAATTGTTTCCAATGAAAATCTTGATTTATTTCGTTTTTTCCAGCAGTTTGGTAGGCGTATAAAATTTAAGCTACCGCGCGCAATTTTTTACTGAGTAGCTTGATATCAAACTATCCTTATTTTGTAAATGGGTACATAAAAAAACACGGGAGGGGAGCCGAATAGATACGAAATCAATGAAACGAATGAATCGTGACACAATCAAAGTTCAAACAAATCAAGATGCTTACTCTCTTGAGACCCCCTCTTTCAGAGTACAATGTTTTCTGTAATTTTGGTGTCCAACAGCTGAATCATTGCATTACAGCGACTGTTTAGTGAAACTGATGTGCACCTTCAAGTCCGGCAGCAATCTTTTTGGATTTCATAGAAGTCATACATTGATCTTTTTTGCTTTCACTGCGGCCATAAAGAGATCATAAACGATTTTTTACTTTTCATACAATGCGTACAAATAATTTCATATAATTCATACAATAACTGCCTCCAATTTGATTCACATTAAGCCGTCTCATACGCTTTTTCACCACCAAACGATGGTCCGAGCGACCAATATTGATTTCTTTGATTTTATACACGGATCATGTAATATTTTATCTCATTATAACAATGGTTGCATTAGAAATTGCCTCAGGATTTTTTATGATATCAAATATGATTCTTTCAAGACTACTAAGCAATGGCGACCCGTATTATGCGTTGCGGATACGAAAAATTACCTGAGGAGTTTTCGCAAACAGCCAGTTTTTATCTCATTCCATGAAAGACCAGGTGTGGAATTATTGCTAGCTTTTCTCTACCACAGAAATTTGAGAATTCTTATTGTGTAACTTCTTACAAGTTTCTTACAAAAGTATTTACATTTTTTTTTATAAGATTATGCGTTGCCTGACTAAGATTTTGTAAGAAAATTTATCAGGTCTGATAAGATATTACACGCTAAAAAATCCCAATTGTCAGATCTTTAAAGACAAAAATTCTGCGATCCTAAACGATAAAAATTCTGCCTGACAAAAAGTGGTTATCGTGTAAGATCTTACAAGATTCTTATAAGATCTTGTAAGATAAACCTTTGTAAATTATGACCAATCTATTCGATCACATTTTTAATCAGAACTTATAAGATAAAATTTCTTTAAGTAGAACATGTTCTTCACATTCAAGACAATTCAGAGTTGCTTTCAAGCAGTATCCAGAAAGCTATAGCTTGCAACACATAAGTGTCAGAGCAACAATTAGAAAATAATAGAAAATAATCTATTTTTGTTCTTTGAGACTTATAAGTCAAGTAAAAAAATTATTTGAGTATCAGTGGATTTTTCTGAAGCGTAGATTATCAAACTGGGCTGAAGTTTTTTCAAAGAACAATCTATCTTGGACTGCTCAGTGAAGCCATGGTATCTAGTTGAGACTGACGCTAAAATCGACTCAACAATTTTTTTTGTTTCATAACTGTATAGTTGACCGACCATTTTTTTAATCTTTCATAGGAAGTCGACTACGGTATACGGCAATGAAATAACTCTAACATATCTTATCAGTTCTTCACCGAAAAGAAATATGCCCTAGGTGAATTGCGTAAGGTCTGATAAGATACTAATCAGATCTTACAGAAGAACAATCCATTAATATTGAACTTTCATCTTATAAAATTTAATAATATAATTATCAGATCTGATAAGATAACAATTCACCAAAACTGAATTATTATCTTACAAGATCTAATAAGTATCTTATCAGATGTTACACGAATCAATTTTACATAGTGCCGAATTTTAATCATGTAAGATCATTTAAATCTTACACGATAGAGATTTTTGATCAGCAGCTTATAAGATCTATACGATGAAATTCCCTGAATCACTGGGGTATGCCGCAATAGTTTTTGGTTTTTTTTAAGTATATGTAATTTTTCAGTTGTTGTGATTGCAATGTCACATTGTCAGGTACAATATTTTCCATTTGCACTTAATCAAAATTGAACGTATCAGTTCACGATAGAATAGAAACAATGTACAGGCTACGTACCTATAAAAGCAACCACACTATCAGGCGTACAATTAAGCAAAAAATCGTCCTCAACATCATTTCCGAATGTCAGATAACCAAAAATGCCCACGAGGACAAATAAGCCAAATGCCAGTACATACATCACTCCAATGACTTTGTACCAGTGACGTAATAATTTGTTCTCGCCCACAGAAACGTAAGTCATAATTTGGATCTCGTGCGCACTCAAACCAAACACTAAAATGGGCACGGCTCCTGTGAAATCTAGGAAGGACGTGTCCCATTTGGTCAGGTCAATTCGGGGCTGAAATGCCAAGAGATTGAGTTGGCGGCTGGTCAGATGATTATCAACACACAAGGGCCAATGCGTGAAACATTTTGCAATCTCATAGATATCAAATTTTATTTGCAATATTCATCCCAATCTTATCAAGATATAAACCATTAATAGTGCAAAACCACGCATCAGTTTGTTCACAAAAGCTGTAAAGTTTGTGAACTTATCATAGTGGGCTACGGTACTGGGTAGCTTATTAAACGGCGGGTTCGCCCATCTTACAACTTACTTTGCTTTCATGCTGGGTCATGTAAGATTTTTTATGATTTCCTAGTAGTCAAAGAAAGACGAAATATGATCACTCGGTAATCATATGCAAGGTCCCCAGGTTGAGGTTCCAGACGGAAGTGACCTCTGATCAGACCCAAGTCCAACGCAAACGGTCTCCATACCAAAATTACATGGCATGGGATTTGGTTCGAGCGCGCATAAGTACAATCAGAGGTCACTTCGGTCTGGCATGGTCTGATCAGAGGTAACTTTCGTCTGACGCGGTCTGATCAGGGGTCACTTCCGGATGGCACCTCAACCTGGGTCCTATTTGATTTCCTTAGTTTCATAGTTACATTATTTTAAGAAATTAAGTACCCTTGTGCAACTTCGGCGCTTATCTTTTAAGATCCTGGAAGATTCCTGCAAATGACGCTTGCTTATCTTGCAAGATCTTGCAAGATTCTTGCAAATGACGTTTACTTTGAAAAATGCAAGATCTGAATGCTAACGTTACAAGATTCTAGCGAGAATTCGACGCTTATCTTGTAAGATTCTAGCAAGAATTCGTGCAAGATTGGCACTTATCTTGCAAGATTCTTCCATATCCGTCGGCCATATTGCGTGATCTTGTTTGATGGTGCATAATCCTATAAATCTATTGCAAGATTCTTGCAAGATCTTGCAAGATAGCCGTCGTAATACACTAGTGTATGGACAGAATGACATCTTATATGGTCCCTGTTTTAAATCAAAAAAGTTTAAAATTGGGGTGTTGTACGACAGAGGATCTTAACCAACAAATTAGGGGCTGATCTTGAAAAAGATGTCAGCAGCTCCTTTAAAAAAGTAATGATTTGCAAAGTTGCGAAAGCATTTAATTTAACCGTTTCTTTTTGCGATAATATCTGTTGCTTTTCTTATTGGCGGTTTAAATTGCTAATAAGCCCCCCCCCCCATCAAATATCAAAATAAGCTGAAACAGCAGCCAAAAGTAACCCTCGGATGAATCAAGAAGGCACGTCATTTTCTCCGTTCTCAGCCGGTATTCAAATTTTTAGGAGTCTACCGCTGTCGTTCTTGGTTTCGAATCAAAAATTGTAATTGGAAATTAACAATAGCATATTATAGCAGCTCAGAAAGCAAATTTTTGTCAAATGAATGGAAAATGATATAAAACCTTTCGCATTAGACTTGACTCTGTAACATTTTTTAGTAACGAGTGACACAAATAGCCACGACCTGATGCAGTTCTTACTCAGAAGCCAAATTCTATTGCAAAACATGCAAGAGATCCCTAAAAACTTCCCATGTGGATGTATCTCACTGTGAAACTTTCCATTTCAAAACCGTAAAAAAGGTAAATGACAAATTTAGCAGAAAGCACCACCTCTCAACAACCAATGTGTAAATTTAAAAAAAGAAACCAACTGATAAAAAGTGTCAACAAAAACCCATCCAAATCCAGGGTACAATCTGCAGGCGGACATACAAGAAACATGAAAAATTATTAGGAACCTAAGGGACTCTCTCCAAACGAAAGACTTCAGAAAAATCTTGGCTGACGAAAGAAATTCAACATTTATTTGCCGAGAAACATCGTTACTTCAATGACTACAAATTGACACAAAGTGCTGAATCATTTGTGTCATTAAAAAAGTATCGCAACCTTGTAAATCGAAAGTTAAAAGAAGCACAAAATCAATTTTCAGAGGAATTTTTTAAGAAAATTGAAACCTAAAAAAAGAAATGAAAATTAATTAAGAAAAAAATCGGAAAGAAAAACAACAGTCCAAACATCACAGAAATTGATGAGAATGGTAGAAAAACGAAAAACAAAAAATCAATATGTAACGCTTTAACAGAGTTTTCTGCAAAATGGGCATCTACAGAGGGCAGATTGTTCCATTGAACGTCGAAAAAATAGAGCAAAAATTGCAAGAGTTTAACTTTAGACCTTTTATTTTGAGGGAAATCTATAAAGTTATTGACAATCTGGATAACAACAAAGCACCAGGGCCGGGATACATCAATGCTTGGGCATTGAAATCCGGAAAATTTGCTCTTGGGACACATCTTCAGATTATATATAACGATTGTATTCAAGAGAAATCTTTTCCAACAACTCTTAAGGATGCGCACATTACACCAATTTTCAAGAAAAGAGATGTTTCTGTTTTAACTAATTATCGTCCAATTTCTGTAACATCAACTTTCGCAAAAGTTTTTGAAAGGCTTTTACTTAATCAGTTAGTAGAATATCTTGAAAAATTTGCGCTCCTGAACAAAAAACGGTTTCCAAACTCGAAAGTCGTCTAGTGATGCTGTGTTTTATTTTATTGAAAAAATAATAGGACATATGGGAGATAACAACGACACAAGTGCTGTGTTCTTAAATCTTGCAAAAGCTTTCAATTCAATTTCACATGAGATATTTCTCAAGAAAGCTGAAAATTCAACCTCTCTCAATCAACAATTTTACTTCTCAAATCTTTTCTCGAAAACCGAACACAATGCGTAAAACTGGGTATTGACCTATCAGATAAAATAACTATTAATCATGGTGTTCCACAAGGAAATGTGTTAGGACCTCTTATTTTTCTGTTATATGTCAACGATTTTTCTGAAAACCTGGAAGGTGAAAAGGATGTTCAATTTGCGGATGACAATAGTATTATATGCAAATTTGAACGTAATGAAAATATTCCCCAAAATATTTAAAAAATATTAGAACAAACAGATATGTTAAATACCTGACAGAGAATCAACTCACTTTAAATGCTGATAAAACAGAGATGTTATTTTTTACAAATCATACTAATTCGGATACAGAGTTTTCATTTAAAGGCGGAGTTATCAAACCATCTCATGCATGTAGTTATCTGGGAGTACAAATTGATTCAAACCTAACTTTTGAAAATCACCTGAACTCAGTTTCAAGCAAAATGGCTAATGCAATTCGTTCTTTGTATCTTGTAAGAAATCAAATAACTTTGAAAGTAAGAATTGATGTTTTCATGTCAGTTGTACTCTCTCATCTCCCTTTCAGTGGAGTATTCCTTCAAACTTTTACAGTGAAAAACATAAACTGCAAAAACAGGCAAATTAACTGGTGAATAAAAGTTTGTTATTTTCGTCAAAAATTTGACCACTCCATTGATCTTCTCATCAAGGATCGTATCCTGCCAGCCGAATTGTTTATCTCAAAAGTTAGCCTAATGAAGCTACGAACAGACATAAGGCAATGGGAAACATCCGAAAATTTTAAAATGTTTTCTAGTCGCCATAACGCTAGACAGAACAACAGAACAAATCAAATTATTTTAAAAAAGAAAACGAAAACGAAGTGGAGTAACAAATCCTTAACCTTGAAAAGCGTTCAAAAATTGAACAAATTGCCCTCTTCAATAAGATCTTTTAACAGTAGAACTTGCTTTAAAAATGTTTCAACCGAGTTTTTCCTCGATCAACACAAGAAAGTACCCGTTAATAGACAAATAGGAGCCTTCAAATCCTATTTTTGCCTATGAAAACGAACAGCCACAATTTGAAGATTATTTTATTAATAACAATGCTGATTAATTTATTTAACATTTTAGAGCATTTAGATATCTAACCTTAGGGTTATAGTCTGAGTAATTTACATGTTTCAAAAAAAAGGCAGAGACAACTGTTACTCCTGCGAAAACTAAATTCAAGATGGTATAAGAAAAAATGATAAAACTGTAAAACAGATTGAATGAGGACATATGGACTTGAAGAACTGCAGTCACCTAACTCCACTGCTAGGGAAAAGTATGAGCATGTCATGAATGAACTAACAGAAATGCTTCAATTTGATTCCCCTAATTTAAAACGACACCGTAATTTTCTCATCACGGTCGCAAATAAACGGCACAGAATTTGATTTTCCTACCTCGAATCAAATTGCAGGAAACCTACATACATATAGCTACAAAGTGTAATTAAGACAGTAACAGTTCTTGGAAAAATGCACAACCTAAGAGGCAACTCAATCAAAATAATCAGCGCTGAATTGATCAACTTTGACTTTGACTAACCGGATTAAGAATTTACAGAGATTGTTGCAGCAAAATTATAACAATGAACGAACTCACTTTATCTTTTAAGAACTTCTTTGGAAATCGACTAGTCACTTACTTGTAGAAAAACTAGCTATACTTCAGAAGGTATTTTCTGTCTCGAGCTAAAAATTAATCGTTGTTATGTTGGGTTCCAAGAAAATATTGGAGAAGTAATCTGGACGATTTTTGGGTCTTGTTTCCGTCCGCAATTCACTTGAGCTCGTACTTAATTGTTGATTAACCTTGCTTCTATTATTTCATCCGGTTAGTTTGCAGAAAAATTCCATTTTTCAGTGTATATTTTCACCTTCAAGTTGTCTCCCTATCAGCTTCGAATGGGATAGGTAAAGACGCCCGTACCATGTGATGTGAGACAGTCCAAACTGATTTTCAAATTTTGGCCGAAGGAATAGTTTCAAATTGTATTTGTAATGCTAGGTTGCCAGATTTGATGCCGCTGAAACGAACTGGGCAGCATGTACTCATATAGTATTTTTACACTGATTCCAGGACTGGGAAATAATTTTGCAGCATCCTATTCTGATACCTGAACTCTTCGGGTCATGAAATGAAATCACAAGAGATGGAATGTTTCGAGAGAAATTTTTTATAGAAAAATAACAAATTTCAAACAGTTTGGAGACATAATACACGCCTTTTATCTTCTATATTTATGCATTTTAGGATGTCAACTATTGAGATGAATGGGGGGGGGGGGGCTAATTGATTGAAAAAAGATTCAATTCTTTTTTGGCATCCAGAGCACTTCCGTAATTATATGAGTTAAAAAATCAGAAATAAAAACTGATGGCATTTAGAATATCCCTGTACATAAAATTTGATACATAAAAAATCTACAAACCAAAATGTTTTTCGCTCATAACGAAAAATATCAATTCTTCAGACAAGACATACATCAACTAATTCCCAACTTGTAAATCACATTTTCCATATGACACGCTTTTCATATAAGTTTTGTGACTGTAAGAATAAACGGAATAGAATTTATTGTTCATGGCAGCCAAATGAATTTGTTTAGCCGACGAAGATATAATATTCTGTCTAAACACACGCAAAACAGAACCTTAACTTTTTTGATTTTTTCTATTAGGTCAAAGAACAATTTTTTTGTTTCCAATTTTGGTCACGCTACGAACTTGCTTTGGTCACTCTATTCTGGGGTTTTGAGTGCGAAAGATCCCAAATGAACAGCCAATCACGTCTCACATACCCTGTCGGAGTTTCTGCTATCTGCGTAGATGAATACTGCCAAAATAACAATTGAGGTAGAACTGATACAGATGAGAATTCCAGGAATTTGCAGCATGTTGATTTTCTTAGGAATTAAGAAAGGCAGAGCCAAAACAAAACATGCCATTATGCTTAGAAATCGAAAGAGACGGTCGTGTTTATCAAATGAATCTTCTCCAATCCAAAATTCAATCACAATTTGAAACTGGTCAGCGAAAAACGTAAGGTGTGCCAACAAATCTACGTAGAGCTGTACAACAGTTCCTCCTATGTACAGATTTGACCAAAATTTTGACTTTAGAATTCTCTCACACATCTCATGTTCAAATAGACAACTTGCGTTGTCTGCTAATTTTGCTGAAACAGTTAGAAGTATGTATATATCATTCAATGTCATGCTACTATTACGCTAATCTTTGAAAGTTTATGTGAAACTAACAAAAACAGTGGACAGCGGAAAAAACCAAAAAACATAAAATATCCTAACAGAACTCATTAGTTCATTTTTATACAAAAGGACACTACCAAGTTTTCAGCAAAAAACTTGTATCGCAAGCCATCTGATCAGCTCTGGTTTTAATAGGCGCAA
>NC_134482.1:32426659-32458588 GCF_964194025.1 Convolutriloba macropyga | reverse complement strand
CAGGTTTTGCAAGTATTCTGTTTTGTTCCGCATTGTTTTTTGTTCCGACCCACTTTACTGGGCGAGGAATTATATACTCAAATGGGTTTTTTTGATCAGACAGTTTTGGCCGATCAATATAATCATTGTAGAGAGTTGTGAGTGGTATCATTAAACAGCCCGTACAGCGTAGAATATGGAACTAAAAAGATTTTTTCAATTTTTGCTTTTTATAGCAAGTTATCGAGGTTTAAATTTTGTGAATACCAGACGTATTTTCATTCAGATTTTCAGTATTTTTGACCTAATTTTCGTCAATTTTGCTAAAATTTGTTCAAAATGTTAACTGTAGTGTTATTGATTTTATCAAGTCAAACATTTGGCTTAAAACATATGTTCCTATATAGTTTCATGAAATATAAGTTCTTAAAAGATAATCTTTCTGCAATATTGTTGCATAAACAAATGAAACTTTGCAGGAAATGAATATAAACATATGTTTAAGAAAAAAATAAGATTTTGAAAACTTGCCAACTGATATGATCAAATTGACTTTATCTCTAAAGCTATAGGAGGGTTGCTGAATTGTTCGATCCAAAATTTTTGGCTAGAATTTCCGCTAAATTTTTCAAAAATCGATTTCGGGGTCAAATTTGGGAGCAAATTTGATTTTTTTAGCCGGCCTGCTTTAAATTTGCTGGGAGTAGATACCTTAAAACTGCGGCCATGTTCTTTTTAAGCTGACAAAGGGCTTTGTGTACACCTTTGAGAGTTCTCTGGAATTATAGTATTGCCAGTTTTTTGCGAATTTAAACTCGATAATTATAAAACATGCAATTTTATTTTTGACTATTGATCTATTTTGCAAACATTTGAACAAAATAAGTATTTTGTTAGACGCGCAGCAACATCTGGGCAGATCTTGATCTCGCCATGGACCCTGACGATAAAATTTTTTAATATTTTAATGGGGAGCGAATTCTTTTCAAAATATTTCCTTTAAGTAGATGTTTTTTATGTAAACTTTTCATCAACAAAGATTTCAAATCAGGGCTCAGCAAGTGACAGATATTTACAAAAAACAAGGCCCACGGAGATTACATTACAGTTTCAGAGTTAAGCTCCAGGTTTCAATGGCTCCGACTAATTGACTTCGAAAATTTTTTTTACGTATTTCTTGATTTTTGCTATCAATTTTTATCTTTTTGTAGCCTATTGACGCAGACAAAGGTCCAGATTTTTTAGGAGGTATAAATGAACATACACTCTTCTTTTAGTTGCTATCTAATGTCTGTTACGACTTTGAATAGATTTGTTTTAAGAAAACATCGGTTAATTTTCAACTTCGCCATTTTATCTCATTTTCTCAACTTCGGCTGCAGTCTCAGTGAAGACAGGCATTAACCAATTTCCTGTGCGTTATAGATTAATGTCTGTAACGGTTTTATGTTCAACTAATGGTCTCTTTGTTTTGATACTACGATTTTTCAATTTTTTGTGTTTGTGCATGATCGCATATTTTATGAGTTCAAATGACAAATTTTTGACTAGTCCAAATGAAGGAATAAAAACTCATAGTAGAAAAAACATACAGCGTTGGAAAAAGGCGTATCTGAATATGTCAACTGTTTTTGTTATATAGGCTATGCTTTTTGGGGTGAAATTTTTTGGACATTTTCTGTTTTTGCCTATGTTTGGATTTTTTTGTTGTTATTCGCCATATACCTAATAACAATAGGTCTCAAATGTTTCCCCAGGACGTATAACTCAACCTAGTTCAAGACTTCAAATTATAGCTGTTTGTTTCAATGACTTTAATATAAAACTTTTTCAACTGTATACCTTTTGCTTACATTTTCGTAACCATGTAACTCAATCTCACTAAATAGAGGTCTTACCAAATTTTTAGCGTTTGGATATACGATGCGACTGATTGCTTCGACCATTAACTTATTAAAAAGTTTTCGATAATTATATACTGCTCAATTTTTTAGTTTCTTCCTTTTATACGGAAGGCTTTTTGATGTTAAAATGAGGAGAGACAATATACAGTTCTTGCACGTAAAATCTTATAATTATAGTGCCTTGACCAGTGTGATCTCGTAAAACTGTTTAAAGTTTTGTCTTCTTTATATATTTGTTGTTTTTTGTGGCGTCGCGATTTAGTCTCATTATAAACAGGCCCAAATGGCTTCCTGAAGTTTTGCAACTTAATCCATTGGTTTTTGTTGAAATCTAAAGTCTTTTTTGACTTTGTTTCCAGAAACACTTTTGGGTTTTTAGCTTCGTCAATTTTTTAAATAGTTTTTGGTCGATTTATGGCTCAGCCTCTGTAAGCACAGGTCGCAACCCGTTTCCAGTGAACTATTGTTTAACCTCCTTAACAGTTTCAACTTTAAACATTTGTTTCTCGGTTTTGTTAATACGGTCGCTACAAGGTTTCAAAAAAGATTTGAGATTTTTTTATTTGTACGTTATATACCATTTTTGTTTTCTTTTTATTTTAAAACAACAATCGTAGGTCCCCTTGGCTTTGAAATTTTGCACAATCGAGCACTGGATAAAATTATGTCTCAATTGCTTCCTATGGAGATAAAAATGAACTTTTTGGGGATCTAGCCATGTATTCTTACGATAAAATAGTATTTAGATTTCAATAGGGCGCGACTTTTTATAATAAAAACGGAAATATAGTTTTTCATCTAACCTTTTTTTAATTAAAAGAAATTCAAATCTCAGCTCAATTAATGGCAGATACTATTTACAAAAAAATGTTACCAAATTTTTTGCCGTTTTGGAGTTAAGCTCATGATTTTTTGTGAATCTGAGCAATTGTTTTCGTAAAAAATTTTTTATGTACTTCTTGAATTTTGCTTTCTTTTGTTATCTTTTTTGTAGCCCAAAGACTTATTGTCCCCACTGAAGGATCGAGATTTTTTTGGCGATAAAATTGAATCTAGAGGTTTTTTCAGTATTTATTAATGTCTGCTATGAGTTTGAATACTTTGTCTTAAGATAGTATCGGTTAATTTTTGAACTTTGCCACTATTTTATCTTATTTCTCTCAACTTCGAGCTGAATCTCAGTAAATACAGGCATAAACCACTTTCTTGTGTGTAATAAATTGATGTCTGTAACGGTTTTATTCTCAACTAATTATCTCTTTGTGTTGATACTACGCGTTTTTATTTATTTTTATTTTTGGGCATAATTGTATTGATATGAGTTTATTTGTTTTCATGTCGAATTATCACATATTTGACAAATCCAACTAAAAGACAAGTGTAAGATAGATTTTATTGTTTCTGCCTATGTTTGTCTTTCTCTTCGTTGATGTACGCCATGTACTTGATAACGTTAGGTCTCAATTGCTTCCGAGGGACGTATAACTCAACCTAGCTAAAGATTTCACTTTACAGCTGTTTGTTTTAATGACTTAAAAATTTAATTTTAATTTTGTTCTTTTTGCTTTCATTTTCGTAACCATGTAACTCAATCTCACTATATAGAAGTCTCAATTATTTTTGTTGATTCAAACATTTTGTGCACTTGGTTATACGTTTTGACTGATTGCTTCGACCAATAATTTTCATTTTGTTGTCATGTCTTCTTTGTTCTTTCGAAAATTTGGTGTTAAAATGAGGAAAAAGTGGCAATTTACAGGTCTGGCAGGTAACGTCTTATAATTCTAGCGCCTTGAGCATTGTGATCTCGTAAATTTGTTTGAAGTTTTGGCTTCTTTTTATATTTGGTTATTTTGTGGGGACGTAATTTAATCTCATTATTTATAGACCCAATGCGCATCCTGAGGTATTGAAACTTAATCCATCGCTGTTAGATGAACTCTTAAGTCTGTTAAGACAATGAATAATTTTGTTTTCAAAAACATAATTGAGTTTTTGAGCTTCATTTCTTTTAAATAATTTTTGGGTCCATTTGTTGCTCAGTCTCTGTAAATATAGGTAACATCCCCTTTCCAATGAACTATAATTTAATCTCTATAACGGATTTAGCTTCATACAATTGTTTCTCGGCTTTGTTACTACTGTTACGACGAGATTTCACAAAATATTTGAGATTGTTTTTATATTTTTACATTTTATAGGAGTTTTGTTTTCTTTTTTGTTCTATAACAGTAATTGTAGGTCACATTGCCTTCAAAATTTTACACAATTGAACATTGGATAATGTCTAAATTGCTTCCTATGGAGATATAAAAGAACATTTTAGGGATTTCATCAAAATAAATTTTTTTTTTCAAAAATAGAAACGTATTTTTGATGTTCACACCTCCTTGCTCTTTTTTGTCGGCCTATTAACCAGTTGCATTGGGGACAGGTGCTTATTTTTTCTCATGAAGTGTAGGTTAAATTGTTTCGTTTAGATTTTATCTGATGCCATTTTGATTTTAATTATGATTTTAATTATTATATACATCGAGTTTTAGTCGTAAATACCTTTTGTTGTTTGATTTTTATTATTGTTCATTCTGGTAGTCTTATTATCAGCAACGTTCATCTGCGCTCTAGGATGGCATTATTGTATTCCTTTCGTTGTTTATGGAACGAGATGTATGTTTTTGAAAGTTTTCTATCTCTTCATCATTTGGTATCCAATTAAGTCAAGAATGTGGATGAGCGGGGTCGGAACCTTATGTGCGTACGCACATTACCGAGCCTCCTTGTATGCAAAAACAAGAGGAAGAAACACAAATTTTACAAGAAAAATTTAAAATTCAGTTTTTAAATTGAAGAGAGTTTTCTGACAGTTGTCATGCTATCTTTATTTAGGTCACATTAACGAACTTGGTACGACTTAGTACGGCTCCTTAGCAATCTTGATACGGCCTTTACAGCAATTTATTACTCTTGATACGGCCTTAACGCGGTAACTTAGAGATCCTAGTACACACTTATTACAAGTCCTGGAAAAATTAACATGGTGTGACGATTTTTATCTAAGACCTGTACAGTGACGTACTATGGTCTTACTAAGGTTTCCAAGTTCGGGAAACCTGGTGTGTCATTCTTGTAAGCTAATTGGTCAACAGGGCAATGGATCAGACTCGAAACCTCATATATAGACGTGTGATTTGCGGCCAGCTATAGTTTGCTTACAGCAGAAACTCACTGAGGGACTCGTGACTTTTCCCTCTGTCGCTCAAAGTTCTGAGAGAGCCAAAATAATAGTATTCAATTTTATTTCTTGAACTATATAGCTAGGGGACATTTTTGTAGTTCCAATTCTTGAAAAAGTTTAAAATAGAAAAAAAACTATTAATTTTACTTTCCGACAAGATTTGTTAATTTTTTTGGTTTGATGTTAGTGATCGCAGCCACTTTATGTAACAGGTTGACAGTATCAAAGTTTACATACCTACAGAGGCAACCACACTATCAGATCTACAATTGAGTAGAAAATCGTCCTCAACATCATCTCCGAATGTCAAATAGCCAATATTGCCCACGAGAACAAATATTCCAAAAGCCACTACAAATATCACTCCTATTACTTTGTACCAATGACGCAACAACTTGTTTTCACCCACGGAAGCGTACGTCAGAATTTGGATCTCGTGCGCACTCAACCCAAATACTAGTATGGGCACTGCTCCTGTGAAATCCAGGAAAGAAGTGTCACCATTTCTCAGATCAATTTTGGGCTAAAATATCAAAATTAGGGACTTTCTACCAGAACTCAATAAATTTGACAGCAGATTAAAATAAAATGATGCTGGAAAGATACAGTATTCAATTCAAAAAGTGTTTATAAACGTTGTTTCCACACAAAGTCATTATTTTTTGCAATTCTTTAGTTTACCTTTGCTAAGATACCACACACATTGTTCATTGCGATGCTTATGGACAATTGGAGAATCGGCAAACACGAGTTTTGTTTATTCCTTGAAGTTTTTTAAGTTGTTGCAGATCTAGAGAGTTTTCTGTTTTTTCAATAACGTCAGTCAATCAAGATTCCAGATACTGATTTATAAACCGAAGCCTAACAACATAAGATTTTTTTTTAAAGAAAATCAACTTGTGTTTTAAAAATTTCCAATTTTTGGAAATTCCAATTGTTGTTTTTTAAATAAAATGGCTCAGTTGTTTTGTATTTGCTCTGAAACTCCATAAATTGATTGAAATAAAAAGATAATTAGCTGGTCTTCCAAATTTCACTTACAAATGTATAACTAACAACTAGTGTTTGAATAAAATAAGTTTTGAAATTTTAAGCAAAATCTGTGTTAGAGTCAACATAAATTTATCTCGCTTCAACAATGATTATTTTGTTCTCCCCGAAAGCCATCGCAATAAAACTTTGACAAATTATTCCTAACTCAGACAAGTTATTTCTAAATTGACAAGTTTTTCCTAAATCGCATTTAAAAAGATCAGTTTTCACAAACGATTTTGATCGAAAAAGAGTAGATCTTTCTGAGAAATCTACAGTTTCACCTATGGGGTTGGAAATGATCTCATTTGCACTACTGGAAGACCCACTGTTACGTTACAGGCATAGACGAAAAAGAGTGTGCAAATTTTACAGGTAAGCCACTCTAAAACTGTGCTGCTAAGGCTTCTCAAAAATTGAAGTGTGAGCTGAATGTTGATTTATTGATTATGAATAGATTTCGAAATTGTCGAGAGTTTTCGGCAATAGATAATCCGAGTCTTTTAGCGCTTAATGACGGAGCTTGCCAGAGCTGAAAACTTTTTAGCCACTGAAATTTACGCATCTTATAAGATCTTACACTATTCTGACGGAATGTTTATTTAAGTTTAAATAAAATTCTTACAGTATTTTAATTAATTGCGTTAATCTTGTGGGTTATTATATGAACATTATAAGATTTACATGGATCTTGCATGGTCTTTTACAGATTTTTAAACACATTTAATGGCGCTTTAGTTTTGGGAACTCGTTCGAAAGATAAAGTAGCAGAAGTAATTTGCGTAAAGATTTCTTCCAAATATTTCAATCAAAAATAGCATCTACGGTATGAGGAAGATACAATGCATATCAATTTCAAAAAAATATGGCACTTTTCAAAGCATCCAATTAGTTGAATGTAAAATTATTTCAGCTGATGAAAATAATTGTGCAACTAGTGTTACTCTTCTGTCGATAGTTCATTTGAGAAAAAAATGTTCCAATTGGAGCTAGTATATTTTTTTAAATATACAAATTGCTTTGTACACAGGTACTGCTTTATTTATAATTTAAATGAATAAAAATGTTACTAGAAAATGAAAAGTAAATTAGGAGAAATAAAAGTAAAGTATTTTCTTCTGGTAATTACTTGCATGCCAAACATCAAAAAATCAGCCTGGCGAGCTCAATGGCCTTAAAAAATAGAAAATTTGAATAGACCATATATTATGTATTACAAACCCTGCCGGAGTCTTTTTCGCCCAGGTAAATGAGAACTGACAAAATGACGATTGAGGTAGAACTGATACAGGTAAGAATTCCAGGTATCTGCAGCATGTTGATTTTCCTAGGAATTAAGAAAGGCAGAGCCAGAGCAATACAAGCAAGTAAGCTTAGGAAGCGATACAGATCATAATTTTTGTCAAATAATTCTCCACCAATCCAAAGTTCTATCAAAGTTTGAAATTGGTCAGCGAAAAATGTAATTTGAACCAGCATGGCCACGTAACACTGTACAACGTTTCCTCCCATGTATAGATTTGATAAAAGTTGCGAATTTAGAATTCTTTCACACATCTCGTATGCAAATCGACAGTTTGCTCCGTCGGCTAATTTTGCTGAAACAGATAGAAATATGCATAATGGTTGTATTATGCATGTTGCCGCTAGCCACATTAAGAAGAAATGCAAACTGATTTTGCCAATAAAAATACTAGGGCTGGTAAATAAAATTCGAACAAAATTCCCGAGTAAAGTTGATTGCGATTTAGAGACAATACATCTGTCATACAATACATCTAACACGGTTGCGGAAAGAAGCCCCCACGGAAAAAGCCCTCTTCATTTTAGATGGGAAATAAACCCCCAAGGAAATATACCCCCACGGAAACAAACCCCCACTTTACTATTAAAGAACTGCGCATTTAGCGCCTTTGGCCATGCCTTTCGGGCGATGGCCATGCCTCAGCGGCCCGTGGGACTTGATATTAAACTATCACAACCGAACAAACTATCAGAACCAAAATCCAATTTTAAAATGGGGTTTTTTTTCGCTGGGATTTTATTTCCGTGGGGGTTATTTTCCGTGGGGGTTTATTTCCTATCTAAAGTTAAGTGGGGATTTTTTCCGTGGGGGTTTATATCCTAGACCCCATCTAACAATGTTTTGAAGCAGTGGGTAAAACTTCGCGGATTGAGATGTATATTTAGTCTGAAGGATCTTCTGTAATCGGATGTTGCAAAAGATGTATATTATCTATGTATTTGATTGCGTAAAGTTATTTGCATTCCTGTTAAGATTCCTATAGTGAGATAAAGTTATTCGTATTCCTAATAAGATTTTCTTAATCTTACATAAACTCTATATGCAGAAAGATATCGGGCAACCCTTGACAGAAAAAATGAATGTTTTGCTCTAAAAAAATGCACTTTTTCAGCCAGTTATATTTAATAAAACTAAACAACTGATTCTAGAAACTGATCGGGAAATCGAGCAAAGTCAAAAATAAATATGTCACAATTTGAAACCAACAATACAAAAAAAATCAAATTATGGTTCAAAAAAGAGGTCAAAAAAAGAGAATGCAGCAACAGTAATTGAATTAAAATATGTTCTAAAAAAATTGCAGCCTTCAAAATTTTGCTAAAATTAATTTTCTACTCTATGAGAAAATTTGTCATTCACATATGCTTTTGCTTATCAAAGCACTATAAAAACGCAACTCTCGATTCTCAGTAAAAGGTTTTCAAGTTAGAATAATGACAGAAGAGCTTATTACATTCCGTGTTTATTATATAATGTGTCGTATTTTATGAATTTATTATGATGGTGCAATTAATTTTTTCAAGGGCTCGTCAGTTCAAAATTTAAGTCGTCTAGCTTATGACACAAAATTTTTAGATTTTCAAACACTCCAGTTCTTTTGTAAAAGTTTTCTAACAAAACCACTTCGAATTATATTCAAAAACGACTCTCGAACATTAAAAAAACCAAGCATTCTTCCAATTTTCTTTTTAATTTCATAACAAAACTCCTGAAAAAAACAATATTTTCAGCATAGCCAACCATCAATTCAATTGAAATAACTTGTTGGTTTGTGTCTCAAAAAAGACTCAATATTATCTTTTGGTTGTTGATTTTTGGTTCAATTGTTATATGTGCATTGAAAAATAATTTAAAAATGCGCTGAAGGAAGGAAGGACTTGAACGCTTTCAATCACTTCCCTAATATTCGAGAATTTGTTTCATAGTGCGAAAAAATATCAGCGAGTCTTCTCTTCTGTGCCGCTTAGCTTTCAACCAATTTGGATGTACAATATACTTAACTGATTGCTTTATTGATTATAAAATGCAAAACCGTCCACAAAATTGAAACATAATTGGCACAATACGTACAAAAAAGAGTGGCAAATGTTCAAATCTTATTTTTTATTTTCACATGAAACTCTGTTCAGTTACCCCAGGCGAAGCTGGACAAAATCTTGCAAGATTCGTGCAAATGACGATTATCTTGCAAAATCTTGCAAAAGATGGTGATGTTCCTATTTATATGTGTTAGCCTTAGCGCTTTGGGTTTTTTTCTTGAAGGCTACAGAGCAGGTCCAATCCTATACTCTAGTCTTCAAAGAAGCTAAATATGCCCATGCAGCAGCTTCCGACGGCTCTTGGTAGGTTATCTTATACGACTATTGCACTTTGGAGGGTTATCTTGCGAGGCTCTTACAAGAGAGACGGATATCTTCAAAGAATCTTGCAAGAAAACAATTATTTTGCAAGATATTGCAATATAAGACGTTTATCCTGCAAGATCTTTCAAGACATCTTGCGAGAATCTTACAAGAAAAGCGTCGGTTTATAGTTTGTAACTAGGGTATATTTACGGTCTAAACGATTATGAGTGGCAATTGGAGAGTGGGTGCAGAACTATTAAGAACTATTAAACAGAAGCGGAAGCTTTTAGAAAAACATAATGAAGTACATGAAATGGCATAAAAATGTGCTAACTTCGGAAAACTAAACACTAATATCATGTTTTTCAAAGAAAAAACAAGGATTTTAATTTTTTACGCGCATTCAACTAGATGGAACACAGGAAACCAAAAATTAAAAAATTGATGAACTAGAAACTGTATTGAATGAAAATCATAAAAAGTGCTTTGCTGGAGATTTTCAGAGACTCAACTTCGACAATTATAGCACAATTCTTAACACTGTGCGGTGCCTTGTTTCAGTAAAAACCAAACCGTTTCAGTAAAAGCATGCAGACACTCTATTATTCAAACAAAAAATTATTCAAACAAACTAATCGTTTTCTGTTAGCTCTTAATTGGGTATATAACGTTCTTAACTAATAAAAGAATGAATGCTGTAATTTTCACCATCGAGATTCAATGTCAATTGAATGTAATTTTTTCCCGCAGAGCAACAACAGATTCTGATTGTTTAAAATTTGATCAGTTTTCTAAACAATTGTTAATAGTTTGTAAAAAAACACAAACATCAAATTGATTTTTTCTTTGACCGAGAATTTATTACTTGACAATAAATTATCGTAAATATGATTTTTGAAAACGAAAAGAATTCTAAATAGTATTGCATTAGTTTTCTTTATGTAAAATAATTTTCTATTTTGTAAATCACAAAGCGACTATGAAGCAAATTTACTGGGGAAAAATTGTTTTAGAGAAAATTGGGCTTAATTTTTTGTGCAATCATGTTTAATATTGCATAAATTTTGTTAAAATATTCGAAACAGAGTTGGAAAAATTCTGAAAAAAATAGTCATTGTTTTTTCACAATTCCAAACATTTCGGCTATTACATTGGTAGCAAAAAATTCAGATGTTGTCAGCATTGGTCACTAATAAAGAGCCTTAGTTGAAAGAAATTGTTTTTTTTTCTTGGCTTCTTTTTGTGCAGAAAATTGTTACTGAAATCAACTAATTTTCACTTAATTCTCTTCGTTGATTAGTTGATTCCTGTGATTGCGGGATGCTTTGTTATTTTTTCTCTCGTCAATCGCAAAATAATTTGAACGTTGGACAGCTGAAAACACATATAGTAATTGGGAAAAAAGTATTTGAAAAAACTCAAAATGCAAAAATCGTCAAAACGTCATTCTTTAATACTCTACTGCAAAGTGGCAGTATAAAAATCTCTTTTTGACGTTTGAGACTGAAAAGTCAGCAAAGTTTATGAATTTTGCTGTCCACAATACGGTTAAAATGGCCATAAAGCTGATTTCTTTTAAATCTTAAACATGTAAATTCCGATAACAACAAGGTTAAAGTTACATGTTTTCATATTTAAAATCAAACATACTGCATCTTTCTTTTGAATAACTAAATATAATATTAAAAAATTAAGGTTTAGTTTCTAGTTTTCGTGAATTATTTTTTCAAAATAAACTTTCAAAGCCTGCAATTTTTTTGTCCAATCGAAATCGTTTGTGTCTTTTTTGCATCCCTTCTTTTAATTTTTTTTTTGATTTTTCTTGTTTTAGAACTCTTGGAAGTTTGTTCTTTTTACGAACAAAGTTTCTTATAATTGAGTTTTGACTCCGCTTTGATTTACATTTTGTTGTGAGAGAAAAACCATGTGTACGATTATTTACTTTAATTTCAACGTCTCCGATTATTCTGAAATTGTTTTGGTCTTGAAAGTTTTTCTGTTGGACAATATGGAAAGGTCTTTCTAAATAAGTTTTTGCGATTTGAAGTTCTGCAGGAAGTATATTATTTTCAAGAAGTAGTTTATGAGCACTGTCATATTTGGCTCGAAAAAAAGCAAACTTTTATTCTCCATCTAATTTTGTTTGTTTATTCTGCCAGTTGAGTAGGATGGCAAAGTTTGAAAAAATTTTGCACTAAATTCTTAATGCCACAAAACAAATGATCTAAAGAGATTTTTTCGAGACTTTAAAGGTATTTGATTGCGTACCATTTAAATTGATCTGATAGTTCAAGCCCTTTTACTGATATTACAATAACACCTAAGTATCCGCGTTCCTGCGTTGGTATAAATGAAAGACTTTTAAAGTCAACAAAATAGAGAGTTGAAGAATTTTCATAATTGAAAACCAATATTTCTGTTTTACCTTCAGTTAGAGTTAACTTGTTTTGTTTCATATTTTGTTCAATTTCCATCAATATTTTCTTAGCCTCTGCATCTAAACACTTTTCATTTTTTTCATGACCAAAAATTGCTGTGTCATTCGCAAATTGTAAAACATTCGAATTTTTCCCTATTTCCTCACCAAATTTATTTATATAAAGAATGAATACTAGTGGTCCCAGTACTCTACCTTGTGGAAAACCGTAATTTATAGTTATGCAGTCGGACTCAACTATTCCATTTAACACAATGTTTCCTGTTGATTTGAAACGATTTCAACAAGAGTCTTGCGTTTTCTCTCAAACGCATTTTCAATTTTTGGAAAGAAAATGTCCAGGAATATTAAGTTAAAAGTTTTCGATAATCCAAAAAGATTGTGACAAATTATCCTTTTCTTCAACGTAATGATTTATTTTCTCTGTCACGGCAGTTATTGTATTAAGACACATTTTTTTTGGAAACCAAATTGATTTGCTCCAGGAGAACTCTTTCAAAAATTGTTCCTAATGTTGGAGTAAAAGAAATTGGTCGATAGTTTTCAGGGTTTTGTCTGTCGCCTTTCTTATAGAAAAGGGTGACATAGGTTTTTTTCTCAAAATATCAAGGAATGTGTTTGTGTCTATACACTCGTTAAAAGAAAACTAAAAATGAGTTCCAATGGATAACTTACACTCTTTCAATGACCAGGGTTGTATAAACCCTGGTCCAGCTGATTTATGAGTTGGTATTTTGTCAATAATTTTGTATAGTTCTTTTCTGGTGACCGGCCTCAAACTGAATTCATTTCCCTTAAAATTAAAAGAAGGCATCTTGAGAACAATAATTTCGCCGTCGTCAAGTCCTATACGAGCCGAACAATTATTCAAACTGTTATCAATGCTTTGTTCAACTGATGTTACGTTATGGCCCTCCTTCATCTTTGCAATTTTTTCTTTCTGTTTAGTTGAGTTGATTTTGTTTTTGATAAACTTCCATTGTTCTTTTGAAGTTGGGAGGTTCTCGAAACTTTGTTTTGTATAATCGTCAGATGTTTTATGTAGTTTTCTAACTACATCGTTTCTCAGTACTTTGTAACTGTTAAGTGCTCTCGATTAAGATTTTTTTTGCAATCATTGAACACAAGATGCTTTTCATTAATGAGACTACGCAGTTCTTTAGATAACCATTTTTGTGCTTTTTTTTCGTTTCACTTCTATATTTTTCAAAGGTGCAAGACTATTCATAACATTTACAAAAAATTCGATTTGCTCCAATGTTTTTGTACATTTGTGACCAGTCTTGCAAAGCAAAATCACTGTTAAACTTACTTTTTTATATCTTATTTTATCTCGCATTAAATATTCCGTCTCTTGCTGTTTACCTTTTAATTTCATTATTGATTGATATACAATAGTGAAATGATCATTTTCAAGTATTGGTTCTCTTATATCTGTTTCGAAAGTTTAATTTTTAGAGTTACGGCAGTGGTCAATTGAAGAAAACTTCCCTCCATGGTGTTCAAGTACTGAAGCTCGTTATCTACAATCAAGTTTTTTAGTATTTTTTTTTCAGTTTCTTTGATTATATTTATGTTGTAATATCCAAACAAGATTTGATTGTCAGTGCTAGAATAAACATTGGAGATTACTGATATCGTTTCATCAAGACCGAGTGTTGAAAGTTTTTACGTTTGAACAACACACTACATTAATGAGCAGTTTTTTTTCAGAGATTCAGTTAATTCTGTCTATATTGATTCAAAGAAACTCCGGTTGATGGTGATCAGGTCATTTCTTGTTTTGGTTGAAAACTTCTTCTCTATCCATTAGTAATTAGTAATTAGTAATTTTTTCTCAGTTTCTTGATTACATTTATGTTTTAATCTCCAAACAAGAATTTATTGTCAGTTAGCAATGCTTTTTAAACTGATGTTACGTCATAGCCTTCCTACAGCTTTGCAATATTTTCTGTTTGTTTAGTTGAGTTGATTTTGTTTTTGATAAACTTCCATTTTTCTTTTGAATTTAGGAGATTCTCGAAAAATTGTTTTGTATAATCGTCAGATGCTTTACCTAACTTTCTAGCTACATCGTTTCTCAGTACCTTTAACAGTTAAGTGCTCTCGATCAAGATCTTTTTTCCATTCATTGAACACAAGATGCTTTTCAATATTGAGACTACACAGTTCTTTTGATAACCATTTTTGTGCTCTTTTATTTCGTTCACTTCTATATTTCTCAAAGGTGCGTGACTATTTAATACATTGATGAAAAATTCCCTTAGCTCCAATGTCTTTGTACAATAACAGTCCGGCAAAGCAAAATCACGGTTAAACTTACTTTTTGTGTATCTTCTTTTATCATGCATTAAATATTCCGTCTTTTCCTGTTTACCTTTTAATTTCAATACTGATAGATATACAATAGTGAAATGATCATTTTCAAGTATTGGTTCTCTTATATTTGTTTCGAAAGTTTCATTTTTTGAGATAGGGCAGTGGTCAATTAAAGAAAATTTTCCTCCATAGTGTTCAAGTACTGAAGCCCGTTATCTACAATCAAGTTTTTTAATATTTTTCTCTCAGTTTCTTTGATTATATTTATGTTGTAATATCCAAACAAGATTTGATTGTCAGTGCTAGAATAAACATTGGAGATTACTGATATCGTTTCATCAAGACCGAGTGTTGAAAGTTTTTACGTTTGAACAACACACTACATTAATGAGCAGTTTTTTTCAGAGATTCAGTTAATTCTGTCTATATTGATTCAAAGAAACTCCGGTTGATGGTGATCAGGTCATTTCTTGTTTTGATTGAAAACTTCTTCTCTATCCATATGCCTACTCCTCTACTGTTTCCACTTCAGTTAAGGGTAATCTCGGCTGAATAAACTGATGACTATTGCATAGAAAAGAATCTGGAATATCATTGTTCTCTTTTATCCATGTTTCGGTAGCAGCTAGGAAAGACTACTGGTCAAGAGTTGTCAAAAAAATTGAAAACTTTTTGTATTTATTATTCAGGCTTCTACAATTCATGTACCAGAACTTGAGATCATCTTCTGTTCTGTTCTTTGCTTTGTAGTACTGGTCTATTGTTTTCATTCTTTTCTATTTGTGCTGGGCCAGGGTTTATTTCAATATCTCCACTTTCATGCAGAAAAATCACCGTGACGGATATTAAATTCGTAATATTGGTGAAACTGAACCCTAGTGAAAACAAATTGTTTAAATAAATCTGACAAAAATTAGGTTTTATATTTTTGATAGGATTTCAGTGACTTTTCAAAAAGGCAAATCCCCCCTTTACACTCAAAAGTTTTCATTAAAATTACAACAAAAATAACATTTTCTTCAAAAGAAACATTTAACATTTCTATTAAAGAATTAAGAACTAAGTCACCCAAATATATCAGTATTCATTGGGACTATTGAATTTATGCTATCTTTTTCTGAATGCTAAAATATTTGCATTTTGCTATTTGGGGCGCATTTCTCCTAACGATATGTTAGTTGATGAACAATTGTAGCCAATATTTTTTATATGTTTTAACCTAAATGAAACGGTTTTTGAACTCCATACAAATTCGGGTGCACACCATCTTGTCTTATATCGTTTAACTCACGACCATTATTGAGTACGTATACATTGGACAACTGGAACTTGCCTCTAATTTGATCGGCAATGCTGTTGATTTCTTGGTTATAGGCATCAATTTCTTTGTTGTTAGAGTCCCGTCCGTATAATCCATTTTTAACATGGAGAATTTGGCATATAGAAACCATATGAGGCTTGAACTTACTTAAGCGCTTATTGACTAAGTCACCCATTTGCTCAGCTGCCTTTTTTCCATCAGTACCTTGCTCAATAGCCCTATGTCTCAAATGAAAAACAAGCCTTCAGGTTTTGCTCCAGCCGAATAAGAATTCATAATGTCGTTAACATTGCCTATGGTTGCCGAAGGATATGAGTGTATTGCAATTTCCCTACTTATATCACTCTGCTAACAAATTTATAAGTGCTGTCTCATATGACAACACGACGTTTAGTAAATCGTAGTACAAACTTCGGAAAAAGATTGTCTGTTGTTGGCATAAACTTGTTTGGTTTCTTGGTATTTGTTGCCATCAATAATTTTTGTCAACATTTTCTCATTTTGTCCTCAAATAAAAACAATTTCTGACATTGCTTGGTCAAATAGGGATTTGCTGTTGTCTAGAGTTGAGATTTCTAAAATAGCCTTTATTTTGGCAAGAAGTTGTAATCAACTAGTCAACAGTCATGTTTCATCCTTTAAAGTAAACTAATACCACTTTGATAACTGAAAGTTAGTTTTTTTAACATTTTACCAAAAAACGACAAAAATTTGCTTAAATTCGATTGAATTCACTTTCTAAAAATATATTGATCGGCCAAATTTGACTTTTCGGTTGAACATATAGTTCCTTCTTCCTCATTCCCCTCCACTGACCTCCCCACACTCCAAATGTTTTGTGGCCAAAAACACTCAACTTCCTTCGCTCGAAGACCGAAGATCTCGTTAAAGCTTAAAAGTGCACTTCTAAAACCTACCCTATCAATTTTAACAGATGCTGATACACCATACATACCTAATACAGCCATGCTGGTCCCATTTCCAATTGCCACACAAGTGAGTAGAATGAGATAAGGCAGAACTCCTCCACTGATTTTGACAACATATGGCAGAGAGAGAATAGACGCTCCAAACATCGTGTTCAACACAATCAGACCTCCACCCATATACGAGAGATCTAGGATCAGAAGAGAGCCATTATTTTCTAGATATGTGCGCTTCCCGTAAAATTATATTTAGCTACATCAGAGCTATATATTTGCCGAGATTGCTTTTTGTAATAGTAATTGAAACTATTTTCTGAAGTACTGTAATTTTACAATTTTTGTACTAAACAATTTCAAGTTTTGAAAGTTTTTTAATCAAGCCGATTCAATTGACAGATAGCTTTTTTCGCGCATTCAATGCATTTATATGTCGATTCATTCTGTGAGATTTCTTTTATATATATGCATCGAAAATTTTCGACTATTTGGCAGAACTCTTCAAACTATGTTTTGTCCTTCGAGATTTTTCTCGGATGTATATCGAAATTCGACGGCTATGTGGCTGAATTCTTCAGAATATGAATTTTTCTGGGAGATTTTTCTCACATACTTTTCGATTTAATGCGTCTATGATCGATGAATCAATTAGAATATGAATAGAAATTTCTACATTTATGAATCGAAATATAAGGTCTTATGATTCGAAATAGAGTTCTTTTGTTCGAAACTGCGGGTTCTATGAATCGAATTAGAGCGATACCGTCCAAATTCGAAATAACGCAAATATTGTTTGAGTTTGTGCGACAAAAAGTACAATCCAGACCATGGAATCATTGTCTGGGGCGGTACCCCCCCCCCCCCCCCAGACGCTAATTTTCCATTCATATTTCCACCACTTCACCCCGGGTACTAAGAATACATTATGACATATGTCAAATAGTTGTATCAAATAGAAATGAGATCTGACATAAATGCTATTTCACGAATCATTGTTAGACCTCTTTCAATACCCCCTTTATTTATCAAAAACCATTCCTTATCAAATTCAATTTTGCGAACAGAAGGACGTATTGAAATTGCTGAGAACAAGTGAAAAGTTCACAAGCAAGCATTTTCATAAAAGTGTGATAATTTAAGAGTATGAAATATCTGGTGAAGACCCATGAACACAGAACGTAAAAAATTTAGAGGTTTGCGGTTAAGTTAACATAATTGTTAAAAAATGGTATTGTGTACCACATTCTCCCCCTCTGCTTAATTTTCCCTTTATCGTTGTATTATGTAATAAAATTATTATAGTTAGCGATGAGAAGATAATATAGTTAGCAATATGTACTGGTTAAAATAACAAGAACGAAAGTGTTTTATTCAGTTTTAGAAGCTGTCCGAGCAGCCATTTTTGACTTGCATTACTAGCTGCACGAACTTGCGGCTAAAATGTCTGTTCGCAGGGCTGCTGCTATTTGTTGTGAAATCTTTTCAATTTCAAGATGTCTCAGCGGAGTTGGATATTGCTTCTCAATTGTGAGTGTCCCTTTTATGAGTGTATATTTCCTTGTTACTGGTTTCATGTGCTTTGATTGTTGCATGATCGCTGCGTCTTTCTTTTTTTGCTTCTTCTTGGGAACTATGCTTATTAACTATATGGACAGGATACTATTAAGCCTTTGGTTTTGCCAGGGAATTCATTGCGTCGTGTATTACTATGGCAACTTTTGTCCTGTTGCCCACCTATTTCTGCTATTGTTTGCGTACTTCCCTGGACTGAAATGTTTTTGATGTCGGGTTTAATGCTGGTTTATCCCGTATTACCCCCTGAATTTTGGAGCCCGCGGGACGTTTGAGTTTATCGAAATTACACAACTCATGTTGTCATTCGGTACCCGGTGTTTTATTTATTCAGCCATCTAAAATGCAGCGCATTTCTAAAGCATGTCTTGCTATTTCAATTTATTCCTTCTCATTCACTTTTCTGGTTTGGTATTTTTGTTTGCAAACCACATAAGTTTTACGGGTGTGTCTTTTTCAATTTGGATTTCTGATCCTAACTACGTTTCAAACCGGCGTTTTCATCTTAATTGTGATCTCTTGTTCTTTTATTTCCATTCTGATGCTACGACTTCGTATATGCCTTGTATTTCCATCTATGTTGAATTTTATTCTTGCCAATTTGAATTGCAATGATGGCTTTTTTCTTGACACGTGTAGGTCCAGTGCGTTGTTTCGCAGATCGGTTCCTTGTCGTTTAATTGCATTTTGTATCGCACTCCTGGGACTTCGTTCAAGTTCTTTAAAGCTTCGTTTTAGTTCATAACTAGGCTGCTCGCGTATTAGTTCGATCTAGGAAAGTGTTGTATCTAACGACTTATTTACAAAGTTCTGACAGGACAGACTTTTTTGTGATAGGTTGGAAGCTAAGTTTACTCAGGGGCGAGTTTGTTTTTCTACAAAAATGGGATTCAAATCGAGATCCTATTAATCTTGTTCGTTGGCTTCAAGTTCGTTTTCAAGGAGTTAGGAAAACTTCACAAATCAAATTTTCTTGCGACCTCTTGAATGCAAGAGAGTCTTTCCCAGGTTGAGGTCCCAGACGGAAGCAAGTATGTCCAGACCGAAGATGAACGCACGAGGGGGGCGTCGTGCGTTCAAAATTACATAGACTGGAAACATCAAAAAACGCACAAAAGTCTGAACATGAACGCACGAAAGTCTGTCGACAGCACGAAAGTCTGGACATGAACACACGAAAGTCTGAACATGAACGCACAAAAGTCTGGACATGAACGCACGAAAGTCTGGACACGAACGCACGAAAGTTTGAACATGAACGCACAAAAGTCTGGTGAACGCACGAAAGTCTGAACATGAACGCACGAAAGTCTGGTGAACGCACGAAAGTCTGGACATGAACGCACGAAAGTCTGAACATGAACGCACGAAAGTCTGGTGAACGCACGAAAGTCTGGACAAGAACGCACGAAAGTCTGAACATGAACGCACGAAAGTCCGGTGAACGCACGAAAGTCTGGACATGAACGCACGAAAGTCTGAACATGAACGCACGAAAGTCTGGTGAACGCACGAAAGTCTAGACAAGAACGCACGAAAGTCTGAACATGAACGCACGAAAGTCTGGTGAACGCACGAAAGTCTGGACATGAACGCACGAATTTTTGTGCGTTCATGTCCAGACTAAAAAGTAACCTTTTATGCATGTAGATGCCCAATGAAGATGAAGACGCCAGGGTTCCATGAGTCCACAAATCCACATATAAAGTCTTTTTTTTACGTGAGGTACATAAACATCTTTATACTAATAGGAGACAGTGCCTTTTTATTGTGGTGAGCAAAATTCAAGGTCTCTATCTATCATCATTAAGAATAAAATGAACCTCTAATAAGATAAGACTTTTTTTGACACTCATTCAAGAAAGCTGAAATCAACATAAACATATATAATACATCATAAAGAGAGACGAACGAGAGACGAAAACAGGGGCGAGAGAACGAGGGGAGGGGGAGAGAGAGCACCGAAAAATCTTGACGCCCGAAAGGCGTCCCACTCATTTTTAACTCTATATTTTTGATTTTTTTCTTAAAAAAACCGTACGCAAAACTAGCGCACGAAAGTTGGTTGAACGCACGAAACGAAAGTTGGGTAAACGCACGAAAGTCTGGATATGAACGCTCAAAAATCGGTTGAACGCACGAAAGTTGGGTGAACGCACAAAAGTCTGGACATGAACGCACGAAAGTCTGGTAAAGGCACAAAAGTCTGGACATGAACGCACGAAAGTCTGGTAAACGCACGAAAGTCTGGACTTGAACGCACAAAAATTGGTTGAACGCACGAAAATTGGGTGATTGCACAAAGTTCTGGACATGAACGCACAAAAGTCTGGTGAACGCACGAAAGTCTGGACATGAACGCACAAAAATCGGTTGAACGCACGAAAGTCTGATGAACGCACGAAAGTCTGGACATTAACGCACGAAAGTCTGGTGAACGCACGAAAGTCTGGACATGAACTCACGAAAGTCTGGCGAACGCACGAAAGTCTGGACATAGGCAACTTCCGTCTGGGACGGTCTGGACATAGGTACTTTCCGTCTGGGACGGTCTGGACATACTTGCTTCCGTCTGGCACCTCAGCCTGGGTTGTTAAATAGTGTGTATTAACCTCTCCACAAAGCCAAAAACTCTGTTGTCTTTGACGGGCGTCTCGATTACTTCAGTTTTTTTCCTTTGAAGAAAGAATGAGATCAGCTTACCTATTTGGCTTACTCTTTAATCAAATCCCTTAGAGCGTGATACGCCATATATTGAAATGTTATTTCGTGAGAACTTTTGTATATAATTTACGTTTGCGTGGTCAATTACCTCTGCTGACAGAAATTTATGAAATAGATTTATTCATGGCAAATTGTTTAATTTCTGAGCTTAATCAGTTTGAATCGGGCCTCAAAACCCGGATCGGGTTTGGATACTTTAATTTGGCAATTTGCAATTTTTTATTGCATTAAATTTTGTGTCTGAGACAATTGAGTTTAACCGATTTGATTTTCAAAGACAAAAAAGTTTTGGTCGACTATTTTGATTTATTTTTTGTAGGCTAAGAATTCCGCTAAATACTTTTAAATTCAGCCTTTGTTTTTGTTTTGGTTAACATTCAAGAATTTCAGACAAACTAAAATTGAAGAGAAGTTTAGCCCTTAAGTTTTTGTCAATTTTGATGCAATCTGCGCATTTTTGCTTGGTTCATTCATCGCCAACCAGTGCGAATGACCGCATTTTCATTCACCACTTTATCTGTCGTGAACCAAGAATTGCGTTGACACACTCATCTTCATTGATAAAGGGGTTGCAACCCTGTCTTCTACACGGACAAATTCTGATTTGACTTGAATTTTGCGCCAAGAGTTGTCTATATGTGGACTGACCTGTTTGCATCTCTCCCCGCTACCAGTTAGTATGCAAACTCTCTAAACTTTTAAAGGACTGCCACTTTTGAAGTTAGACTAGCCAATGATGTCAAATAGTGTGTATTAGCCTCCCCACAAAGCCAAAAACTCTGTTTTCCTTGATGGGCGTCCCGATTACTTCAGTTTTTAGTCCTTTGAAGAAAGAATCAGATCAGCTTACCTTTTTGGCTTGCTCCCTAATCAAATCTGTTAGGGCGTGATACGCCATATATTGAAATGTTATTTCGTGAGAACTTTTGTATATAATTTACGTTTGCGTGGTCAATTACCTCTGCTGACAGAAATATATGAAATAGATTTATTCATGTCAAATTGTTTAATTTCTGAGCTTAATCAGTTTGAATCGGGCCTCAAAACCCGGATGGGGTTTGGATACTTTTATTTGGCTATTTGCATCTTCTTATTGCATTAAATTTTTTGTCTGGGACAATTGAGTTTAACCGATTTGATTTTCGAAGACAAAAAAGTTTTTGTTGACTATTTTGATTTATTTTTTGTAGGTTAAGACTTCCACTAAAAATTTTTAAATTCAGCCTTTGTTTTTGTTTCGGTTGAACACTCAAGAATTTCAGACAAACTAAAATTGAAGAGAAGTTTAGCCCTTAAGTATTTGTCAATTTTGATGCAATCTGCGCATTTTTGCTTGGTTCATTCATCGCCAACCAGTGCGAATGACCGCATTTTCATTCACCATTTCATCTGTCGTGAACCAGGAATTGCGTCGACACACTCATCTTCATTGATAAAGGGGTTGCAAACCTGTCTTCTACACGGACAACTTCTGATTTGACTTGAATTTTGCGCCAAGAGTTGTCTATATGTGGACTGACCTGTTTGCATCTCTCCCCGCTACCAGTTAGTATGCAAACTCTCTAAAATTTTAAAGGACTGCCACTTTTGAAGTTAGACTAGCTATTAATGTCAAATAGTGTGTATTAGCCTCCCCACAAAGCCAAAAACTATGTTTTCCTTGATGGGCGTCCCGATTACTTCAGTTTTATTCCTTTGAAGAAAGAATCAGATCAGCTTACCTTTTTGGCTTACTCCTTAATCAAATCTGTTAGGGCGTGATACGCCATATTTTGAAATGTTATTTTGTGCGAACTTTTGTATATAATTTACGTTTGCGTGGTCAATTACCTCTGCTGACAGAAATATTTGAAATAGATTTATTCATGTCAAATTGTTTAATTTCTGAGCTTAACCAATTGCGCTACATGTCATTAACTTTGAAGGAAATTGAAAACAAGTCATTATAACGGTCGCAAGCGTAATTCCAGGACTTGTTTTATTGTCCAGCCAAATTCCACAACACCTTTATTGTTTAGCCAAATTCCAGAACACCTTTATTGTCCAGCCAAATTCTAAGAAGTATGTTTCAGTTTCAGCCAAAGTCCAGGACGTCACATTAGGTTCCGAAAAATTCTTTTCATTCCCAATATCTGTCAAGGACAGTCTTTTTCATACCTTAAATGTGTCGGGGACGGTCTTTTAATAATTCCAGGTCCCGACTAGGGAAGTCATTAAACTTTTAAGGGACTGCAACTTTTGAAGTTAGACTAGCTATTAATCTATTGCTAAAGTTATGAGAGAGCAATTAAACGAACTCACGTTTAGCTTTTGTGATATATTTGATGTTAATCCTGGTGTTGTGGTAATGTCAGTGCCTGCGAACTGTGGAATGGACTTACTTTCGTCACTGAATGTCTTATTGTTAGGGTTGTTTTATTTCGCTGGTTTTTGAAGTTTCAATTACGTTATGAAGTTACGTCTGGAAAAAATTGTTTTAGTTGGATTTGGTCTGGTTTGCAGAGTAAAATTATTTGGATTGAAACACTTCAGTTTTTACACTTCAGTTTTTAGTCTGTTAAGTCTGTTTGTGATGACACTTTGACGAAATTTATTTGCTTTTCGTTTTGCATGCGGATTTACATAATAATAAATTTTGTTTTCAAATCTAAGGATATGTTATTGTTATTAAAAAAAACCTATCACTTAAATATGAGAGGACATCAGAAGGCTTATATAGCCTATTCGAGTGATGCCTTGAATCAGTTTTCAATAGCAATGAACCGAGACATGCTACAAGCACTTAAGAAAAAAATTCCAGTCGCAATTGAAAAAATTTTCAACAACCGACAAAAAACGAGACAGTGTGATGACAAATTATGGGTAACTTAATAGAATAGCGAGAGCAAGTCAGCATTACCTTGTATGTAAATTCTAAAGCTGGAAAAAAGACATAATATTCTAGATTTTTCTATCTCTATTATGTGTTGTGCATAATTACGTTCAAGTTTTAGCATTACATTTAAAAACTTCCTGACCCGGACATTCATTGATTTAGCGCTATTTCAAGTTTTGTTGTTCAGTTTTACTGATTTAGCCTTATACTAATTTTAGATAGAAGTTGAACTTCAGGCGTGATTATTCAATTTATTTTTTCTGAACGACTTTCACGTCTCAAGGTCTTTACTAGTAGTTTCAATAATTCCTTCAAATGAAGCTCATGGAATTTTTCTCTTAAACTACTCACTGAATCTTGCTTTTTCAATGCAAACACAATTCTCAGCAAATGCATCAATTTTAATTCAAGTCGATCTAAAGCAGTTTGACAAGCAGTGCCGTATTTTAAAACAGCACCTTGAACAATTGGTTGTACGTAACTTTTGTAACATAAGAGTAATTTTGAAAGTTGAAAATTCTGTAACTTTCGCAGTCAGTAAAAAGGAGCGTATGAAACTATAGGTTTTGTTGATTGAGTATTGAACGTGTTCACTGAATTTTAATTCTCTGTCAAGAAACATGCCATAATATTTGCCTTCTCTTTTTCGTTCAATAGTTCTGTTGTTTATCAAGGTTCTGGGAAAATGAGAGCAATCAAGGTTTTTGTTCTTGTTGAAAAGAACCTCAAAAGTCTTTTTGCAATTGGTGGACAATATTCTGTTGTTCAACCGCAGAACAATATTATTAAGATCACTCTGGAAGTTAATTTAGTCAGTAGAATGGTTTTGAATACGTACAGTATTGTTAGGAAAAATTACTAAGTATAGTTGACTTGAAGCACTCGTTATTTCATTGACGTAACGAATAAAAAGCAAGGGACCAGGACTGAGCCTTGCGGTACTCCGAGGTGAATAGGTTTTGGTTGAGAGTTCTTCTCTTTTTTTTAACTCTCTGACTTCTTGATAGTAGGTATGATGTTAAAAACTTGTGTATCGGCCCTCTGAAACCTACGCTATAAAAAATTTCAAGAAGTTGTTTTTGATCCATCGTATCGAGAGCTTGTTTAGGTCTAAGAACACCGCATTTTTACTGCTTTCTTCATGTCACAAGATTTTTGATATTCCAAAGTCAGATTAAGGAAGGCATATACAGTTCATATTTTCTTTCGAAAGCCGTTTTGTTTGTGTGAGAGAATACTGTTTTTTTTTCAAAAAGCTGTACATCTTTAAAAACTTCTTTTTGCGTTGCTATTGAGGCTTGGAATGATTTTTGCGTTGCGCTATTATTTGTTTGGTTTTGTTGACCCATTTCGATATTAATAGCAATTTTAATTGCTCTCCTTATCACTGTTTTGCGAAGCAATTTCCGGTATTCTTCATTGTCCAACTTTTTTGCAATAAATATGTCTCCCATTACCTATTGTTCATCATCTTTGAAATTGAAGTTTTCAGAGCACTCCTTTAATCTACTGCAGATTTCTACGTTCTCCGCTTTCCTTTGTTTTCATGGAAAATGAAAAATCGATGTATTGTAACGTTTTTCTTTCCAATAAACGCATCTTCCATTAGTTTCCACTGAAGAGAGCTCGTTAATTATTGCACGCAGATGTTTCTGATTGAATTAGTGCACGTCCCCATTCCATACTTCCGATCGCACAGGTCCCATTTTCGATCTTCGCACGTTATTCTTTCGTCTCTGGCGTATTGGAATTTTATGCCCCATGAAAGTTTACGTTGAGCATGTTGTGTAGCTCGTCTGAAATTTTCCATTGAATTTCACACATCAGTTCGGGTTGCAATGGCACCGTGTCTGGCCAGGTATCCAAAGTGAGTCTACAACTTTATTTTTTGGCTAATTTTTCCAATTTGACTTGTGTTTGTCATTTTGGAATCTTAATGGTTGTTCTTAATGGTTCGTTGCCTTCTCCCGGTTCTACGTAGTTCTTAGTCATTTCGTACACAAATAAGGTGCTCAGAATTGGGTTGATTCGCGGCGCAAACCACACTGGTAAATTCTGAGTATTGTACTTGAGGAGAGAGTACAAGGTTTGTGTTTACAGCTAAAATTGCTGATCACCTATATTAGGATCTTGGATTAGACAAGAAAGAGAAAATTAAAATCAAAGCCTGAGTGAATCAAAAATTACAGTTGAACCCAACTCATAAATTAACAATTAGCATTTTATTGTTGAACACAACTTTAAAAACAAGTGAAAATCTACAAAATGCTTACAAGCAATCATTGACTTAAAAGGGTAAACAACTTTAGGGGTTTGGGGTCAAATTTAAAAAATTAAATACAACTGGTTTTGTGTACCAGACAAATTTTGATTTTGAATTCTGGATGAAAACTATTGGCACGCGATTCCTGTTATTAAGCTCATAATATAGTTCTCGGCAGCCAAACTTTGTGTTGTTAAAACATGTTTAGGAATTTAAAACAATGCGGGACTACTACTCAGGTTGAGGTGCCATCCGGAAGTGACCTCTGATCAGACCATCCCAGACCAAAATATCCTCTGATCAGACTAAAGTGTGCCCTCGAAGTGCACTCGAAACTGGCTCAGATCAGAACTTTCCAGACGGAAATGACCTCTGATCAGACCAAAGCCAGACCATTGTCCAGACTATTGCGCGCTCAAAATCACTTCTGATCAGACTATTTTGCGCTCAACATCCCCTCTGATCAGACTCAATTGTGATCAAAATAGTCTGATCAGTGAATGGCTTTCACTATGAATGAATATCTTTAGTTTTGCTATAATATATTTATTTCATAAAAATTGATGTTTGCATTATTAAATTCATCTAAAGAAAAAACCCTTCTAGAAGTATTGCTAACAAACAAAAAACCCAATTGCTGAGAAAAAATTCATTTGGTATACCATTAGTGCATATTTGGAATTCAATAGATGAAATTAGACAGTTTTCCTTATAAAATGCCGTGTTCTACAATTAATCAAAATTTCCTGTTAAGGGGACCGGCATTTTCTATCAGCTGGATCAGTTTGGTTCTGATCAAAGGAGGTCCATCAAAGTCCATCAGACTCTAGATTTGTTTGTGATCAGAATGCTGTTTTTTGTTGTCTCATGGCAGAGCCAACATCTCTCGGAAAAAACAAAAAAATTCCGCTCGAAAAGATCTCGGAGAAGACCCAAATGAGCTCAAAATCTTCTCTGATCAGACTGATGAGCGCCTGAAACCACCTGTGATTAGCCCATTCCAATCCTAAAGTGAACTCTGATCATCCCATCCCCAGACCGAAGTGATCTCTGATCATAGCATCCCTAGACCGAAGTGACCTCTGACCATACCATCCCTAGACCGAAGTGACCTCTGATCATACCATCCCTAGACCGAAGTAACCTCTGATCACACTATTGTGCGCTCGAACCAAATCCCAGACCCTGTAATTTTGGTCAGGGAACACACTGTGTGCGTTGGACTTGGTCTGATCAGGGGTCACTTCTGGATGGCACCTCAACCTGGGTAATTTGATTGGCCATTTACATTTGTTGTATTCAATTTAAACCAATCAAAATTTTTTGCCTATCAAATTTAAGCATACAGCTCTGATTCGTATTTTTTCCATTCTGCTCTGCGCCTGTTCGGTTTAAATTCTTAGCTCTTGTTTGTTGCTGTTAAAAGTTTGTGCCGAACGGTCGCAGAGCCGAAAGGGAAAAAATGTCAATCAGAGCCGAACGCCTAAATTTGATTCAAATTTACTGATGGGTTTAAATTGAATACAACAAATGTAATACATGGCCTTAATTAAATCAGTCGTCCCTTAATTATCTATGGTGTGCGGTTGAGTTAAACTCCACTCAGCTCCCTCCCCCCCCCCTGACGGGAAGGGGGAGGTTGCGAACACGCATAGACCTTCGTTACGCAATTTTTTAATTACTTTTTCTCAAAAATTTGCCTTTAAAGTACTGAGTTTAAGAACAATCAAAAAAATTTTGGCTTTAAATCTGATTTTTTGGTATTCTGCTCAGCGCCCGTTTGACTCTACGGGCGAGACAGGGGGATGGCTTGAAGAAAGCTATACGCAAAATTTTTTCGCCACTTGTTACTATTTTACCTTTCTTCGCAGACTTTTTTGGGTCCTTTTCTGCATCTTCGAGGAAACTTTCTCCTGTTTTGTCCAACAAAGGCGTTTCTGTATCACTGGAAGAACTACTCATTGTAGACGGTTTTTTAACGGCATTTTAGACTACTATAAGTAATGCATTCTTATCTGTTTATCACATATATCAAATTATAATGAGGCCAAACAACGACTATCGAATAATTTGCATTATAATTAAGTTTTGTGGTTTTGTATAACTTATGAACTCTCTTCATTTTTAGATTTTCGCGATAACATGCACAATTATGGTAGAAAAATGCTTTCATGAAGGCTATTGACTAATAAAGAAAAATTGTGCACTTTAATTAAGTTCTTGCGTGCTTTAATTAAGTTCAAAAGTTACCAAAAGTTTAAAAGTTTTTGAACTCTACGTTTTAGAAGGAAAAAGTACATCTAATCAAATTAATTGAAAATTTTCCTCTAAAAATTACGAAACGAGTTATGATACTGCACACCTACCACCCCTCCCGCACATCACCCAATCCCCCCCCCCCCTTTGAGTGAAACGATTCAAACGGAAGCAAAACTATGTATACTAACTATGTGGGCTTCTTTTGCAATCATTCTATATTGAAAGGAATATCGACGTGATTCTAGATAGATTCTTCATTAAATAAACCAATTTCGTGAATTATGCTTTCTAAGGGACAACACAACAATCTCATTCTCAAATTTCACCCCAATGAAAATCAGTCATATGCTAGAGCAACCCGGTTTTTGACTGGAGTATCACAAGAAGCTATCCTAAAGGAAAGACAAGGAGGCTGCTCAACCATATTTTTCACTGAATTATCTACAAAATGAGGACGAGATAAAAAAAAACATTCCAGCATTCTTATACTGTTCGAATATAATTGTTGTATCCACATAAAAATTGATTTCAAGTAAAAAAAACCCAGTCAAATAAATAATTCCTCATTAGATGGCCAAGGAAATCTGCCATTAAGAAGACTACAAGACAAGTCGAACAACATCAATTAAAACAACAACCATTTATTACGATCAAAACTCAATGCGTATCTATTTTTTAAAAACATAATTACAAAAACAAAGTAGCATCAGATATAAACTAAAGTAAAAAGAAGTTGGCTTGCATTTCCCCAAAGAAGACATCGGACTTCTCTTTATTGGAAATAATTAACAATTAGACAAAACACAAACAGAAAAAATTTTAAAAAACTTTTCAATTTCTTAAAACAATTTTTTTCAAAGGAATTAAAACTTTAAGCAATCAACTAAGAATATCCAACGACTTCTTTTTACCTCCACAGGTAGCTATTGAGACCAGTCCTTATGCAGAATTTCATAAACTTACCAAAAAGGTTAAAAAAAACAAAAAATCAATCAAATTTGGTTTTTAAAAAACGTGTCAAAACCTTTAAAATCATAATCAATTTGCTATAAGCATTAAATGTAATGACATGCGTCTTCTTTCAGCGCACTTAATGCGATATCTGACTTGTATCTAGTCTGACAGTCGGCCAAGGCATTAAAACATAACCCCGAAAATTGAAAAACCATCACTTTAACAATAAAATACTGATGAAGAATCTATTGTAAATCTCTTGAAGGAAGATGTGACCTTTTTTGCTGAGATTTCACTACAAGCTCACCCAAATGAGACTGCAAATTTCAAATAACAAATAATTTTTTATTTGAAAAGGTTTTGAAAACCATTTTGTTTAAACCATAAATTATAATATTCAAAATCTGTCAATTTGTTGCTGCCTTGAATCACAATTGGGCATGCCATTAATGAGAATAGGTCAAAATAATGCAAAATGTCAACGACTACAGGTAAAAATTAAAAAAAAAATTACAAACAATTTTACGCAAACACAGTGTTGAAGCCAAAAAGAAACATGAGCTTTTTGCTGAAATTGTAATGTATTATTTTTGGGCCTCATTTGCACGTATGTTTGCTTTTTCAACATCTGAGCTAGAAATTGAATCCCGTCTGGTTGGTTATATGCAAAAAAAAACAAAAATTTAAAAACATTTTCTAATAACGGACAGCGCCTCATTACAATGCGAATAATTTTTGAATTTTGAAACTCAACCATTAAACCAACAACTCTTCCTTCCAGTGATGCTCGTCCAGTAAAACGGATAAAATCAAATGTTGCCGAAATAGCTAAATTGTGCAATAGAGTTAATATATCAAGAGCAAATGATGAATTTGGGGTAACTATTGGGTTATATTAGGAAAAAACCGTCAGATGTCAACTAAAACTGTTATATGAGATTTTTAACAGCTACCCAAGAAGCAAATGAGAACGTTGACTATTTGGACTGGATCATAAGGCCACAGAATTCAAAACGAATGGCGAAACTAGAGAATGCATTAAAAATTCAAAAAAGCACTTTTTCGGAGCCACGAAAACCATGCTTTTTACTCGGAAAACAGTAAATTTATTCACAAAGATCTCTTTGACGGAACCTCTAATGAAAAAAGACTGGTCTTTAAATGGCGTCAAAAAATTTCAAGAAACCTTTTTAAAGAAGATTTTGCAAAAACACTATCCGAATCCTTTTCCTTGTTCAAAGATCAACGATGACACCAAAGCGACCGTGCTATTGCTTCGTGGCTGTCAGAAAACGTCATCGTTCACAATAATTTTGCGTAGACATTTCCGATTTGTATTGGCAAAAAGTCGTCAATTTGTTAGTTCAATAACACTCTCTTAGGAACTGGAGGTCATCTAAGTAAAAAAATACCGTGTTATAATTTTTTATGACTACAGTACTTGTCAGTTCGGACTAAGTGGGCTAAAGAAATATACTTTGTGGCATTTTTCTTGAAAAAAGTGCCAAATTTTGAGAAAAAAATGGGCGAAAATTTAGGCGAAAGAATTGGCCCAAACAAATTCGACTCTCTTTTGAGTTTAACACTAATACCAATGAGTCTACCTTTATCAATTTTCGTTTTTTGTTACAAGCAAAATTGATCAAAACGTCAGCAAAAATTACGAAGAATGTGAGCCCAACGTTCAAAAAACGTTAAACTTCTGTTATTCCTTGAAAAAAGTGAAATTCAAAAAAACTTTTTAATTTGATTTTGTACACTTGATAAGTCTTCTAATGATACCAGTCATAAATCTGAACGATGATATCAATCATTTCGACCGGTGAAAAATGACTGAACAGGAAAAACCAGTTGAGCATATAATTGAGCATATAGTTCGTAGTATAGTTTGTAGCCTCATACGATAAACTTACCAAAACCCAAATCCATATTCTGATAATGCCAATTCTGATAATTATAACTTTTACTTTATATCTAGGATCATTAAAAGCAAAGTTAAAGGCTGACAGCAGTATTATTAATGATAAGCATGAATAGATAGGTTGATTGGTTATGTTGGAACCAGCTATGAGTATATGCATATACGCCTTCGTCTTATACAAGATTGTTGGTTTAAGACGCAATCTCTTGTTCAATTTAGAATATAATTATATTGAATTCCACGTTAAAATCTCGAATGTAAATACATGTGTAAATTGAGCCTGGGAGAGCTAATTTACCTATCATATTCTTAATCCCTAAAGCTGCTTGATTCACAAGAGTTGTCGGTATATTTGTGGGCTATGATATTAGGCGAAGACTCTATCTTGCGAAAGCAATCTTTGTAGACATTAGTCTACATTTTTCAACTGAATATTGGTGAACGCCAACTAAAACACATTGAAGGATTTCTTATGAGGATTTCATCTGGCCACATGGATTCCTAAACGGTGTTTTATTCGGCTACTTAGGAATGCGAAAAATATAAACAAATCAGAAAGA